>NC_143038.1:28937500-29237500 GCF_057628025.1 Oncorhynchus mykiss
AAAGATTGTCTTTTCAGCTGTTTGAAGCTGGTGTACAAGACCGAAAGTAAAAGATACAAAAACAAAACTTAGGAACGGGAAGCATAGAAGTAGCGCACAAAGAACAGCTCTTCCGCTTCTTAGACTTTCTTTCAATGAGAATTGCAGATCTAACACTTACCATTCTATGTGAAGTTGGTCAGGTCGCCCAATAGGTTACATATTTCACCTTCAAAGTTGTGATATGAGACATTATAACTTCCTTATCAGCTCTAACTGTGCTGTTCCTAGACAAGAGGCCTATCAGCTCTAACTATGTTGTTCCACTGTTACAGAGGCCATGGCAAGGTCTTTAGAGGCTGGTGTTCACATCGATTACCAAGGCAGGGAAAAACTCTCTCAGCGAAAGTGTGTGTGAATGTGTGTAGGTGTGAGTTATTTAAAGGGTCATGGAATGACAGCTTTCCTCTTTCACCAGTCCAGCTGCACTGGATCCTCTGGGGTCTCTGGCCCAACGTGAAGGGAATGGTTGAATTTGGTAGGGAATATGACCTGATTTATAATTTAGACCCCAGAGTCCACTGCGTATTCCTCCCTTCCTCCGGACAGTCTCTGTAACCACACCCAGGGTCCAGTCTACACTGTTCCCAACATCAACATCCCAGATGTGTGTCCCTGAGTTAAAGCCGTCAGAGCCCAGGACCATTCTATTGTTATCAAACCTCTCTGGGTTGTCAGGATGCTTCTGCATCCCATCACCAAGTCTCAAAGTGGTCAGATCATCAGACAAGATGAGAGATGGGTGGGCAGTCTTGGGATCCAGAGTCACGGCAGCTAAACAAAGAGAACAGAGATTGTGTATGGGGATTTGCAAACTGCACACTTGGGGCTTAGACCAGGGCAGTCCTCATGCCTCCTTGCAGCATGCCTAAGGCACGTTCACACTGATGAGCAGGGACCCTGGGCATCTTTCTTTCTGTGTTTTTCAGAGTCAGCAGAAAGGCCTCTTTAATGTCTTACGTTTTCATAACTGTGACCTTAATTGCCTACCGTCTGTAAGCTGTTAGTGTCTTAACGACCGTTCCACAGGTGCATGTTCATTAATTGTTTATGGTTCATTGAACAAGGGGAAACAGTGTTTAAACCCTTTACAATGAAGATCTGTTTATTTATTTGGATTTGTACGAATAATCTTTGAAAGACAGGGTCCTGAAAAGGGACGTTTCTTTTTTTGCTAAGTTTATATCTCAAATCATTTCTGCTTATTATTGAGTTATTGGTTTTTACCTGAAGGAATGAGATATCTTCTGCTTTCAGCTCCTCCTCTATTGCTTTGATTGTGTCTGAAAGTGATGATAACCCTCCGATCATCTCATCAATCTTCTTCTTCATCAATTGACTCTTCTTCCTTCAGAGTAGCTAACCTGGCCTCCTCGTCCTCTCGAAGCAACTGGTGTATCTTCTCAAACTCCCCTTTAATCTGCCTTTCTGTGTCCTCTGCTTGTAGCTGCAGACAGCGGGAGGAATATGTGAAATGCTGTTATTACCACAGCAATTCTCACAATTGATCCTCAAATGCACAAAGCCATTCAGCTACAGTTAAATTGCACTGTGGCATTAGACAACATAAGTCAACATTCTCACCTTTAATATGGGTTACTGTTTGATGGCAGGCTAGTTTCACTTTATGGAAGATCTCAAACTTCTTCTGTAAGGGCTTCAATAAAGTCTTGAGTTCCTCCTAGAATATGAAAATTGACACTGCAATGAAGACGGTCAACCTGCTATTATTACTTTGTATGAATCGGATTACTGATTATTAGTGTGTAGTTACTTTCAACAGCATTAAAAGTCACATAAGAGCTTAGAACAGACGTGCAATATACACCTACAGGAGTGGGGAATGAAACACTCACCAATTCTACAATGCAAACATGCTGTCCATAAGGACACCAGAGTTTGTAGGTATGATGAGAAAGTAAACACTAACATTGCTTTTCTTCTGGTGTAAAATGTCAGCAAAATTATGTTGTGGTAATGTTATTATAAGCCCCTACCTTCAAATCCTGTGCAGCTTCATCCATGGGACAGAAATTGTGGTTGGCATGTTTTTTTAGAAGTATGACACACAAAACACACTGGTTGTTTATCATTCAGACGGAAGAGTTTGAGTTTCTCGTGGTGCAGAAAGCAGAGCCCCTCAGGCCCTGCTGAATCTCTCCGATTCTTCTCCTCTAAGAAGGCCTCACACAGTTCCTTTAAAATTAGGTTATGAGGAGGTTCTTCATTTGAGGATATTCTGCTGCAAATTGGACATTCCAGAGAATCATTTTGTTTCCAGAATGCACTGAGACAGACTTTACAAAAGCTGTGGCTACATGACAGGATTACAGGATCCTGGAAGATTACTGCACACTGGACAGGAGAAATCCTTTTCTTGGAGAGAATGTTTGGAAGCCATTTTCTTTAAGAAATCGCTGTCACGATCTTCTGTCATGGCTTCTGAAGGGAGCAGCATACTTCAGTTGTGTTTGGTCAGATGTGCTTTCAAAATCTGAGGATGCAGTTTCCTCCTGCTCTTCGGAGCTGCGATCTTGCAGTTGTAGAAAGTTAGAACAAGTTTGAGTCCTATATTTTATCCAATGTCGAACACAGCAGGTAAATTACACCTGTAGCTGATACAAGCAGAATACTAGTGTGATGGACTTTACCCAGGACAGAGTTATAAAAAAATCCAGTCTCTCACTCACTCACTCTCCCACACACACACAAAGGAGTGTTATCAAGTTCCATATTAGCCAGTGAGCTGGTCTTCTGTCTCCTGTTCAACCCCTTATGTATTTATACAAGGGCCAACAGCTTTTTCCCCCCCAAATCCCAGCTTTAAAAAATATTTTCATACTGACCATATAAAAAGAAGCACTGTGTATTTATTTAATAAATATTCCTCTTTGGTTGAGCATTAAAATGATTATTGGTGACCCTGGCCCTTGACTCTCTATCGCCCTCTGCAGGCTGTAACCACTTACCTACAACACCAGGATAAACTGGAAAAGTTTGTCGCCTATAGTGAGATTGATTGTCTATTTGAAAAATGTAAAAGTAAATGCTACAGCCCACCTTTAGTGGTTTCATGTGACAGAGATGAAAATATTGACTTGAAATTTAGAGGAGAAATGTAATATTACTATTATGCCTTTGGCTACTGGACAATGAAAGGAAGTGGAATCGCAATAGAACATGAGAGAAATGTTGGTTTCAATGGCATATGAGGAAGTCTTTATAAAATAAATATGGTCAGATTTTTCTGAGGTAACGTTGAAACAAAGAAAGACTTGGCTCATAAAATGAAAAAAACAAACAACATCCAGGTAAAAAATAAAATAAAACAATGTTTGTTTACATGCTGACTGCCTCTGCTCAGATTGCAAGGTGTGTGATGTTAATGTTAATTATCCTACATTATATCTGTGAAACATGACTGGCGTTTGGCCTATATGTATATATATATATAATTAAACGTCTCATTAAAGTTTGGCTACATTTTCTATCGCCTCTCATGTCAGCATCGGTGTGGTATGGACATGAAAGGCTGTAGCTAATATACATAGTCTAGCACTTACACTTTGATATGTATGCTAATTATTTATATACATTTACATCGCTTGTGTTTTTCTAAACAGAATAGCTTGTGTTTTTTGGTTTTCTAATCAATTTAATTGTGTATTTTGATTAATGGCCTTGGTGCCCTGGCAGATGATCTTGGTGCCCTGGCAGATGATCTTGGTGCCCTGGCAGATTGGGCACCACTTGAAGGCTAAATGTCTGTGCCCTTAAAATCACGAAATTCCAGTGCTGCCTGGAACATATCCCATTCTGTACATATCCCATTCTGTACAAATCCCATTCTGTACAAATCCCATTCTGTACATAACCCATTCTGTACATATCCCATTCTGTACATATCCCATTCTGTACATATCCCATTCTTTACATACCCCATTCTGTACATATCCCATTCTGTACATATCCCATTCTGTACATATCCCATTCTGTACATATCCCATTCTGTACATACCCCATTCTGTACATACCCCATTCTGTACATATCCCATTCTGTACATATCCCATTCTGTACATATCCCATTCTGTACATATCCCATTCTGTACATATCCCATTCTGTACATACCCCATTCTGTACATACCCCATTCTGTACATACCCCATTCTGTATATACCCCATTCTGTACATATCCCATTCTGTACATATCCCATTCTGTACATACCCCATTCTGTACATACCCCATTCTGTACATACCCCATTCTGTACATACCCCATTCTGTACTTCATCGGACTACTTCCATTCTGAGTGATTCACTGGTACTTACTGTTTGAGCTTTTGTTTGTAATCAGGAAGCAGGAGGATAGAGTCTTGGTCTGATTTGCCGAAGGGAGGTCGAGGGAGGACCTTGTATGTGTTTCTGTGGGAAGAACAAAAGTGGTCCATAGTTTTGGCGCCCCTTGTGGCACATGGAGACATGTTGGTAGAAGTTAGGTAGAACGGATCTTAGTCTTTCCTCGTTAAAATTTCTGCTGCCCACAAGAAACGCCACCTCTGGGTGTGCGGTTTCTTGTTTGTTTATGGGCCCATGCAGTTCATTTAATGACAGGTGGTGTTTGCTTTTTGTGGGATGTAGACAGCAGTGATAATTACGGATGATATCGATCTTGGTAGATAAAAAGTTCTGCAGTTTACCATGAGGTACTCTATGTCAAGTGAGAAAAAGCTTGAGATTTCCTTCTCACTGGAAGCCGCGCACCAGTTATTGTAAACAAAGAGGCACACCTCTCCCCCTTTGGACTTGCCCAAAGCCACCATCTGATCATGATGCTGCATGGAGAAACCACTGAGTTGTATATCCATAGATTCAGTCAGTTAAGACTCTGTAAAGCACAGAATATTGCAGCTTTCAAGCCTTTTTAATAGGAGACTCCCGAATGAAGCTCATCCATCTTATTCTCGAGTGACTGGACATTTGCCAATTAAACGTAGGGGAGTGCCGTTCGATTTTCTCCATCTCAGTCTCACCAGGATGCCAGCATGCCTTCTGCATCTATGCCTACGGCGCTTAGGTATCCCAAACAATTGGGTAAGATCCGGTGTAAGTTTGTACTTCAGGAAGATCACCGGATGGACCACCGCCAGGTAGCGCTCGACAGATACAGGACTGGAACACGTGCCGGCCAGTGTAGATGAGACGTGATGAAAACTTAGTCATGTATCGAAGAACATGTCCCAGAACATATTGGTCCAGATAGTACAAGGCTGTACAGAGGCAGTAGAGGATTTCAGACACGCACAGATTGAGAGCGGAGAAGTTCTGAGGCCCCAAGGCCTTCCCCTCCTGTCACTACCGGCCAAAGGAAATAGACATTGTTTGGGACACTTAGAATGATGTTGGTTACTGCAGGCACAAGGTAGAGCAATGTGATTCATGCAAAAGCAGGATCCAAAGGGACAGGTGGAAGCAGTAGTGAAGTTATTTGCTTTGGATGTATTAATTTCCTTGATATGTCTGTGGTTTCAGTGGACACTGCAAAAAGAGACAAAATAAAAATAATAGTCAGGATTTTCCGTTGTAGAGGGAGCAGTTTCGGTACCGGATGACCAAAAAACGAAATAGAAAATGTTCAATTAATTTCCCAAAGTGACTGAATCAGGCTGGAATTGACATCAACCCTTCAAAGCATACAAAAGAGACCATAATGTTTGAAATCCCAAAATTGGACGTTTGTAAAATGCAAAGTATTCAGGCTAAAAGAACACTTCACTACATCTGATGGTTGATAACAAATGTTACAATTGCCTAACTTATAAAAAGCCATACCTTGGTTGAAGGAGTTCTGTCTGCATTCATGGGGTGGATGTTGTGTGTCAGTCTGAAGAATCAGTGCTTGATGAATCTAAACTTCCATAAACAAATTTTGCAAACAAATACAGCCTCTCATCTGGAGCACGGTATGCTCATGTAGAGGAAAATCAGCACTCATTGTTCCATCCCTGGTTAAAGGGAGCGGGTTATTTTTGCTCTTGGAAGGAACACGACAGTGTATAGGAGTGCATCATGAATAAGACGGTTTATTTTAATATTGAAAGAGGAGAAGACATGGCTGTTTCCAGAGATCTCTCCATCTGCCTGGTCAAAGGATGGTATTATTACACAGGCCATCCACCAACGAGGACCATCAATTGAGATGTTATTAACCAATGAGGAGGATGGATTATGTGATCGTGCACTGAACAAGTGCACGCACCTTTAAACAAAGGCATTGTGTGCATAATAACATTATGCTGTCTATTCTCATACACAACATTCATGACAACTCATCAGTCCATTATTACATTTTACATTCTGTTCACACTCAGGTTGTACATTGTCTAGCTAAGGATTCTCCAACCCTGTTCCTGGAGAGCCACTGTCCTGTTGATTTTCACTCCAACCCTAATCTAGCGCACCTGATTCTAATAAATAGCTTGTTGATGAACTGAATCAGGTTAGTTACAACTGGGGTTGGAGCAAAAACCTATAGGAGGGTAGTTCTCCAGGAACAGGGATGGAGAACCCTGGTCTAGCTCATCATGTTCTTAATAAATAGATTGCCAAGATACGTTGTAAGTAAACAAAAGTCTATGAGCTAAATTATGTTGAAAATATACAAGGATAGAACAGCGGCCTCTGGTAAGACTAAGGGTGACGGTCTATGTATATTTGTAAACAACAGCTGGTGCACGAAATCTAAGGAAGTCTCAAGGTTTTGCTCGCCTGAGGTAGAGTATCTCATGATAAGCTGTAGACCACACTATTTACCAAGAGAGTTTTCATCTGTATTAGCTGGTGGTGATATGTAGCTGTCTACATACCATCAAAAAACGATGCTGGTACTAAGACCACATTCAATAAGCTGCATAGGGCCATAAGTAAACAGGAAAATGCTCACCCAGAGGCGGCGCTCCTAGTGGCCGGGGACTTTAATGCAGGAAAACTGAAATAAGTTTTACCTAATTTCTGACACGGACAAAGCTCTCCCTCGCCCTCCATTTGGCAAATCTGGCCATAATTCTATCCTCCTTTATTCCAGTTTACAAGTAAAAACTAAAGCAGGAAGCACCAGTGACTCAGTCAGTAAAAAAGTGGTCAGATGAAGCAGATGCTAAACTACAGGACTGTTTTGCTAGCACAGACTGGAATATGTTCCGGGATTCTTCTGATGGCGTTGAGGAGTACACCACATCAGTCACTGGCTTCATCAATAAGTGCATCAATGACGTTGTTCCCACAGTGACAGTACGTACATACCCCAACCAGAAGCCATGGATTAAAGGCAAAATCTACAATGAGCTAAAAGGTAGAGATTCTAACCCGCTATGCCCTCCGATGAACCATCAAACAGGCAATGCATCAATACAGGACTAAGATTGAATCGTACTACACTGGCTCCGACACTTGTCGGATGTGGCAGAGCTTGCAAACTATTACAGACTACAAAGGGAAACAGCCGTGAGCTGCCCAGTGACACAAGCCTACCACACTAGCTAAATTACTTCTATGGTCGCTTTGAGACAAGCAACAATGAAGCATGCATGAGAGCACCAGCTGTTCCGGACAACTGTGTGATCACGCACTCCGCAGCCGATGTGAGTAAGGCCTTTGAACAAGTCAACATTCACAAGGCTGCAGGGTCAGTTGGATTACCAGGACGTGCACTCCGAGCTTGCGCTGACCAACAAGCAAGTGTCTTCACTGACATTTTCAACCTCTCCCTGTCTGAGTCTGTAATACCAACATGTTTCAAGCAGACAACCATAGTCCCTGTGCCCAAGAACACTAAGGTAACCTGCCTAAATGACTACCGACCCATAGCACTCACGTCTGTAGCCATGAAGTGCTTCGCGGACATCAACGTCTTGGACTTTCTGACGGGTTGCCCCTAGGTGGTGAGGGTTGGAAACATCATCACCACCCAGCTGATCCTCCACACTGGGGGGTCCCACAAGGGTGCATTCTCAGCCCCTTCCTGTACTCCCTGTTCACCCATGACTGCGTGGCCATGCACACCTCCAACTCAATCATGAAGTTTGCAGACGACACTACAGTGGTAGTCTTGATTACCAACAACGACGAGACGGCCAACAGGGAGGTGGTGAGGGCCCTCGGAGTGTGGTGTCAGGAAAACAACCTCAAACACCCCCCTATCCCCATTGACGGTATAGTACTAGAGAAGGTGGAAAGTTTTAAATTCCTCAGCGTACACATCACAGACAAACTAAAATGGTCCACCCACACAGACAGCGTGGTGAAGAAGGTGCAATAGCGCCTCTTCAACCTCAGGAGGCTGAAGAAATTTGGCTTGTCGCCTATAACACTTAAACTTTTACAGATGCACAATCGAGAGCATCCAGTCGGGCTATATCACCGCCTGGTACGGCAACTGCTCCGCCCACAACCGCAAGGCTCTCCAGAGGGTAGTGCGGTCTACACAATGCAGCACCAGAGGCAAACTACCTGCCCTCTTGGACACCTACAGCACCCGATGTCACAGGAAGGCCAAAAAGATCATCAAGGACAACAACCACCCGAGCCACTGCCTGTTCACCCTGCTATCATCCAGAAGGCGAGGTCAGTACAGGTGCATCAAAGCTGGGACCAAGAGACTCAAAAAAAAGCTTATATCTCAAAGCCATCAGACTGTTAAACAGCCACCACTAACATTGAGTGGCTGCTGCCAACATACAGACTCAAATCTCTGGCCACATTAATAAATGTAATAAACTGATTTAATAAAAGGTATAACTAGTCAATTTAAATAATGCCACTTTAATAATGTCCACATATCCTACATTACTCATCTAATTTGTATTTACTGTATTCTATACCATCTACTGCATCTTGCCTATGCCGCACGTTCGTCGCTCATCCATATATTTATATGCACATATTCTTATTCCTCCCTTTACATTTGTGTGTATAATGTAGTCGTTGTGAATTTGTTAGATTACTTGTTAGATATTACTGCACTGTCGGAACTAGAAGCACAAGCATTGCTACACTCGCCATAACATCTACTAATCATGTGTGTGTGACAAATAAAATTTGATTTGATTTGAAATATTTGGCATGGGTCCTCAGATTCTCAAAGGTTTCTACAGCTCCACCATCGAGAGCATCCTGACTGGTTGCATCACTTCCTGGTATTGCAACTGCTCGGCCTCCGACCGTAAGGCACTACAGAGGGTTGTGTGTACAGCCCAGTACATCACTGGGGCCAACCTTTCTGTCATCCAGAATCTCTATACCAGGCGGTGTCAGAGGAAGGCCCTAAAAATGGTCAAAGACTCCAGCCACCCTAGTCATAGACTGTTCTCTCTGCTACTGCACAGCATACAGTACCAGAACGCCAAGTCTAGGTCCAAGAGACTTCTATACAGCTTCTAACCCCAAGTCATAAGACTCCTGAACATCTAATCACATGGCTACCCAGACTATTTCCATTGTCCCGCTCCCTTTTTACACTGCTGCTACTCTCTGTTTGTTATCTATGAATAGTCACTTCAATAACTCTACCTACATATACATATTACTTCAATTATCTCGACAAACTGGTGCCCCCGCACATTGACTCTGTACCAGTACCCCCTGTATATAGCCTCGCTATTGTTATTTTACTGTTGCTCTTTAATTATTAGTTGAAATTATTTTTAAATTTTTTAAAGATATTTGTATTTATTTTTTTATGTATTTTTCTTCACACCTTGTTGTTTAAGGGCTTGTAAGCATTTACCTGTTGTATTCAACGCATTTGACACATTTTTATTTGATTTGAAATCAAAGATATTCAGTGCCTGTCCGACAATGCAAATAGTCTGAGTAGATGTTCTTGGGGTCTTATAGCTTGGGGGTAGAAGATGTTGAATAAACACCAAGAGGTCAACTAAAAGGTTTCAGCATTCTATACATCATTTTGTAAACAAATACAGGCACAATCTGGCATATGGCCCAAATTACATAATTAGAGTACATTAAGCTTTTAAGCTCTTTTCACACTCAGGTTGTACAATGTATTTGACACAACAAGATACATCTGATATTTGTCTGCACAAACATGTTCAACTGATGCAACTGATGTTTATTGTCAGTTAGAAAAACAATCTGTTAAAGTATCGAAAGAAGGCAACATCGTAAGGAAGAAATACTTTTTTTCCCCACACACGACTGTATACAAAGGTGTTTAGCAGACAACTTTACTCTGCTCACTGATTGGACATTGCATAGTCAGTTGAAAAAAATATTGATTTCTATCTCGTACTATGCAATGCAACTGAGATCCAGGCAATTTTTTGGGGTTGACATACAAATCAACTCAGAAAGAACTTTGTTGCGAGTAACTGAAAGTTTAAGGGCTCCTTCAATGTAGCCTTGAGTTCCTCCATGGAATGAAACATGACACTTACATTTGAGGAAAGTCTCTCTATTCCTGCTTTTATTACTTTTGATATTTATACTGCTGTAAAATGTATAAGTTTCAGCAAAATTAGGTCGTAGTCATAGATTTATTACCGGTATGTCTTATAAGAGTGGGCTTTGCTTATACCTTATAATCCTGTGCAGCTTCATCTATGGGACAGAACTTGTGGTTTGCATGTTTTTTGTTGTTGTTTGACAACTCACAGGCTGTTTATCATTTGGACAGTACAGTTTGAGTTTTACTCTGTGTAGAATACAGAGCACCCCAGACCTGCTGAAGCTCTCTGACTCCTCCCGTGAAAAAGCCTCACACAGTTTCTTTAAAATCAGATTACAAGGAGGTTGTCCTGTTGAGGATCTTCTAGAAATGGGACTGTCCAGAATTCATTGAGACAGGCTTTACAGAAGCTATGGCTACCTGACAGGTGGTCAGGATCCCTTAAGATGTCACAGCACACAGGACAGGATAAATCCTTTTCTTGGAGATAATGTTTGGAAGACATAAAAAAAAAACAATCCTATTCACAATCCTCTGTAATGGCCTCTGAAGTGAGGAGAAATGCCTAACATTAGGCTACTTCACGTTTGTTTAGTCAGACGTGCTTTCAAATCTCAGTATTGATGCCATTTCCTCCTACTCTTCGGGGGTTGATTTCTTGTAGTCGTTGGAGTACGTTTGAGACCTGTATCGTATTCTATGTCGAACATAGATAGCAGGTAAATTACACCTGTAGCTGATACAAGATTAATGTTAGTGTGAGCCGGGGGACTTTATCCTGGAAAGTTGTCACGAGTTCACATGAGTCAGTCACATGAATTGTTAAGTATTTTATGTCTTGATAATGACGTATCACTGGCCAGAACCCTCCCCCAACTCTCTCTCACACACACACACACACATAAAGCACATACACATATTATGGGATTTTACAGTCAGAACATACATTTCTGTCAATGGGAAAGGATGCAATTTGTTTTGTTTGGAATGTTCACAAGTCCCAACAAGTATTTTTATTCACAATTCCCAGCTTTAACAAATCCATAAATACTGCCCATATAAAATATAAGTAGTTTGTAGGCCTAATTAGACCCAAAGATGTATTATTTACTGAATATTCCTCTGGTTGAGCATTATATTACTGGTGACCCAGGCTAACCCTGGGCCGTAACTCTCTAGCCCCCTCTACAGACTATTTACAATTTAAGCCGCAATATTATAGCCAGGGCTAAGAAAGCAGTGCCATCATGTGCATGCAGCAAAACCACACTTACAGCAGAGCTAGCTAGCTAAGCTAATGGGACGAAAAGGACGGCGATTAGAACGTTTTGCCTGCTATAGTATGTCATGCAGAATCCGAGATTCGTCTTCTACATTTAGGGACCTGCTTGTGGGATTGCCTTTTTTGGTTACATTTAGCTAACAGCCAGCATAAATATGCTAGCGTTAGCTGGCTAGCTAATAGCTAGCTAGTGACTTTTGCTAGTTAGGACGAATATCAACACCCTCAGCTAGCTGTTGAAAGCAGAAGCGAAAACGACAAATACATGCCTATTATCGGATGTATTATTTGTTAGCAAGCTACGTAGGAAAGCACTTCGGGAAAAGCTAGCTGCCATGCTTCTCTAATATATGCAGTACGCTAGCTGTTCAACTAAGCTAGCTGATTAATTAGCTTGTTTGGTAGCAATGTCTTTATTTTGCCTAGCATTTCGGCATGCATGTTTTTGCAATTCCACGTTTAATATGTCTGTTGGCAAAATTGCTACTGAATTGCATTACCGACGCACGAGTAGCTAATAACAACATATTGTAAAGAGTTTGACGGCACGTGCATGTACCGGATAAGAACCCAGGTTTTAGCTATTTCTCATGCGAGTGGTCCTATGGTGTAATGGTTAGCACTCTGGACTTTGAATCCAGCGATCCGAGTTCAAATCTCGGTAGGACCTCGTCATTTTGATTGAAAATATCCTAACAGTTACACAAATATTATGGACAGTGAAATTACTGATAGATATCTCAGATGTGGATTTGTTGTCTCCTGTCAAAATTTAAATCTGTACTAGGGCCCCCAAGTTTTCTAAGCAAAAAAAATAGAAAAACTACTTTTTTAAATCATTTGTATTTTCATTGTTGGACGTAAGACTGTAAAAAAGGCAATCTGCTCCAATTGATTTTATTTTAATAAATCTTCTAAAGTATTCCCAAACATAATAGACGTGATCGTATACAAACGTAAACAAGGTTTGAAATTATGTTTTAGTCAAGCATATTTTGGGTTTGCGGTCAAATTTGCAGTCTCCAAATTATTTGTTATTATATTCCAGCCCCCGTCCATCCCCTCAAGAAAAAATAGGCCCGCAGCTGAATCTAGTTGATGATCCCTGCCATAGATACAGTGCCTTCAGAAAGTATTCATACCCCTTGATTTATTCCACATTTTGTGTTACAGCCTGGATTAAATGTATATTTTTTCCTCACCCATCAACACACAATACCCCATAATGATTAAAGTAAAAAAGCATGTTTTAAGAAATCTTAAATACAGAAGTATCTATTTTAAGTAGATGTTCACACCCCAAGTCAATACATGTTAGAATCATCTTTGGCAGCAATTACAGCTGTGAGTTTCTGGGTAAGTCTAAGAAATTTGCACATCTGGATTGTACAATATTTGTACATTATAATTTTTACAATTCTAATAAGCCATTTTCAAGTCTTGCCATAGATTTTCAGGCTGATTTAAGTCAAAACTGTAACTAGGCCACTCTGGAACATGGGTAAGCAATTCCAGTGTATTTGGCCTCATTTTAAGTTATTGTCCTGCTGAAATTTGAATTTGTAACCGTGTCTGTTGGAAAGCAGACAACCACGTTTTCCTCTAGGATCTTGTCTGTGCTTAGCTCTATTCCATAGTTTTTGTAATCCTTAACTCCCTAGTCCTTCCTGATGACAAGCATACCCATAACATTGTGGCCACCACCATGCTTGAAAATATGAAAAGTGGTACTCAGTTATGTGTACCCAACAACTCTTAACTCTTTGTATTCAGGACAAAGTTCATTGCTTTGGCACATTTTTTTCCCAGTTTTACTTTAGTGCTTTATTGCAAACAGGATGCATGTGTTGGAATATTTTTATTCTGTACAGGCTTCCTTCTTTTCACTGTCATTTAGGTTAGTATTGTGGAGTAAATACAATGTTATTGATCCATCCTGTTTTTTCCTATCACAGCCATTAATCTTTGTGAATGTTTTAAAATCACCTTTGGCCTCATGGTGAATTCCCTGAGCGGTTTCCTTCCTCTCTGGCAATTGAGTGAAGACGCCTGTATCTTTGATGGGACTGGATGTATTGATACACCATCCAACTTTAAGAACCAGCTATCTGAGCAGCTTACCGATCGCTGCAGCTGTACACAGCCCATCTGTAAATAGCCCATCCAACTAAATAACTTATCCCCATATTGTTTTTTTATGTTTTTTTTTAAACTTTTTTTGCTCATTTGCACACCAGTATTTCTATTTGCACATTATCATCTGCACATCTATCACTCCAGTGTTAATTTGACAAATTGTAATTACTTCGCTACTATTGACCTATTCATTGCCTTACCTCCTTACCACATTTGCATACACTGTATACAGATTTTTCTATTGTGTTGTTGACTATACTTTTGTTTATCCCATGTGTAACTGTGTTTTTTGTTGCACTGCTTTGCTTTATCTTGGCGAGGTCGCTGCTGTAAATGAGAACTGGTTCTCAACTGGCCTACCTGATTAAATAAAGGTGAAATTATTTTTAAAAATTATGTGACTTGTTGAAAAAATCTCTACTCTTAAACTTATTTAGGCTTTCCTTAACAAAGGGGTGAATACTTATTGACAAGACGCTTTTGATTAATTCGTCAACATTTCTAAAAACATAATTCCACCTTGACATTATGGGGTATTGTGTGTAGGACAGTGACACAAAATCTTTATTGAATCCATTTGAAATTCAGGCTGTAATAAAATGTGGAAAAATTCAAAGGGTGTGAATGCTTTCTGTAGGCACTGTAAATGGTTTACCACCTCTTAACATAGCTCTAGTATGTTTTTATTGGTTCTGAAGGCCTATTAGTATTTAGGTGGATCTACTAAAATCCCTTGGAAATATCACAACATTTTTGTGAGGTAATTGCAATTAAGGCAGACAGAACACATTTTTCCCCAACCCTTTATTTACTACATTTTCAGTTTAAAATATCAATGTTTTTCTTATACTGCTTTGTTATAAACTTTATCAGAGACTGAAAATATATCATAAACTCCATATGAAAAATACAAACAATAAATCATTAATCTAAATACTGCAACGATTGTCATGTAAAACACTCGATAACAAAACAGCACAAAAAAGGTATACGGGAATCAAACCTCAATAATAAAATATTCCTTTACGAAACAAAATATGAGTGCTTGGTTGTCTATGGCTTCAGCGTTATATATGGCTATACAGTATGTTTGGTTTAATACAAAGCAAATTGCAGGTCCAGGAAATTGGATCATTAAACATGTGGCCCAAGATAATCTCTAGTTCAATCTATTCTGTCATAGTTTTCTTTTATCTTGCTGTAGGATGTTCAGCTACGACTCATCTTACAGTTGACTGCAAGGTTCACTAGCAAGTTGATTTAGTTTACATACAGTATTAAATATATTTAGATGTTTGAAAAATACATTTTAGGGGGGAAAATAAGAGTATTTTCTGATTCTTAATGCAAGGCCCATATCACTTTGGACATGGTGAGCTATGCTCACATTTATTAATCGCTACATTGAAGTGCATAACGCACCATTGTTAAATAAATACATAAACATAGTGTAGGAAAGTTCTTCTATGGTTTGGAAAATATTCTTTGGGATATGGTGTGTAAATTTAAACTTTAATTTAAAAACATCAGAGTTCATCATATCAATATAGCATTTAATCAACTCTTCAAATAGCCCTCTTCATATTCCTCTCCATGGGATCACTTTCTTTTCCTCTCTTTGGCATGCCAGCCCAATGTAACCACCTCAGTACTGGCATGATAGAAAAAAACATAAAGACCATGGTCATGCTCATTAGGGCACACAAGGGAAAACATTTTAAAAAGGTTTCGTAACAGAAAATGAAAATGAGTAAGTCCAGGTTATCCTTTGTTTCAATACATAATGAACACGACCCAGGATATGTTGCCATTCCAGTTCAACTATAAATGCAATAAAAATGACTCCGATTCCATTTCTGACATTCCATTACACTCACACATTTACTATAACCAGCTTCTGTGCTGTTTTGTCCAACTCGTCAAAGAGGTTGACTATACAGAAATAACATAATACTGACCAATAAAAAGTGATCTTCCAAATCTGCTTGTGTGCAAACTGGGTAGTCATTGACATTGTACAGGCTTTTTTATAAGGCTTGCCTATTTAAAATTACACATACTTCATAGTCATACAAACATGATTAAATGAAAGGTGATGGCAAACAGTAACTGAATGGACCCCCCAAAATAATATACAGTATATAAAGCTCACCCGGTAGAGGTGGTGTTAATCGACTCACTTAACTGTAGAGGAAAAGCTTAACTCTGTATAACCTCAAAATATATACTCTAACATACCGTCTTGATGGACATGATTCATGTCCAATCCTGTTCCTCTCCTGGACCAGTGGACAGCTATCTTCAATCATGAACACACACAAACACACACCAATTTGCAGACCCATACCCACCACTTTGTACACACATTCACCAATTTGTACACACAAACACCGACAAATTTGCAGAAACACATACCCAACCATTATCGCCCACCAGTTTACACACTGGGACCCACACACTGTTATCCCCTGTTGTGGCTCTGAGGGGCCCTAGCTCATCTGCGTTGCTGCTGGGGCCCCAGCATGACCTTGTTGATAAAGTTGACGATGGCCACAGCTGGCTGCTCCGGGTCCATCTCAGCGAACAGGTGACACACGTTCTCGGATGCGCTGCCCGTCCGCCTGGCCACAAAACCAAACACCCTACAGGAGAGAGGGATGATGAGAGAGAAAGAGGGGGGGGGGGGGGGGGTGAAAGGAGGTGATGAAAGGGGACCAGAAAAAGGATGGCGTAGGAGATTAGTTCAACAGACAGGTGAATCAAAGAGAACAGGTTTTCTGGTTGTTGTTTTAAGATCTATGATGGTAGCAGAGTTCCCTTTTTCAGTGCGCTCATTGTGTTCTTCTAATGAGAATCACAGATATGAGAAGAACCGTGGCGCATCACTTGACTTTAATTCACTTTAAATGATATTTTAAGGATCATTCAATGTAAGGATCAATTTGATAAAAAGTAATATTTTCTAAAAGAGGATACTGTTTGATAAATTGCCATGCACACACACAATGCTATCCACACACACAGACAAGCAGAGAGACACACACATGCACTTACTTGCTTGACTTATCAAAATTAGTCCACCTGAAGCAGACAGACAGGCAGAGAGACAGGGACATAAAGACAAGGCTTAGATAATCACATGGATGCACGAGACAGCTAGAGCTTCTCAAATACACCAAAAAGAGCAGTCATAAAGTTACAGCTGTTGTACTTAACCAGAAAAAAAGTATACTATAGTTGCACATTGCACAAACAGGTTTATACTGTACCAGTATTTAGAAACATTAATAGAAGCCTTCAAGCTGTAGCAGTCATAATAGCTCAATACAGGGTTAATACTGTTATTAACCCTACAACATTTAGCCAGGGTTGGGATCAATTAGATTTGAAATAACAATGAACGAGATGAATTGACCCCAACCCTAAACTACATTGCAACATCTGTTTACCAAATTAAGCAGTGTTTAGAAATGACAAAACACAAGGTCAACTTCGTTACATAGCTAAAGACCCTTATGGTCTGTATTTGCTCAAACACATCATTTGTTACTGTTCGTTCGGTGGTATTCACATAGAAACACGATCTATGTAACAGTGGTTGCATATAGGCATAAAGCCAGTGTCAGAACCTATCGTTCCATGTGTTGTCTAAAGGTTACTCTAACGTTTGCCTGACGTTGGGCCCACCTCTGGTCCTGAGGCTCCACGCTGCTGAAGGTCACACTGTTGATGGGGTAGTGTCTCCTGAAAAAGAGTCTGCATAGAGGAAAAGATAGGAAAGGTGGGTAAAAAGAGATGGGGGGGGGGGGGGGGGGAGAGACAGTCAGAGGATGATAGTGTGCATACCTAAACAAGAAGATTAGATTACATTAAAAATAAATATAAAGAATTTGGTTAGTTATGAGAATGTGCCAGCAATGATAAACATAAGTTATTCTGTACACTCAAAGAAATTCCATGTGACAGAAATATATCATGTAAAAGTATTTTGACACTGTTTAAAATCACTTTAAATTGTTTCAAACTTTTAAAAAGTTGGATAAGATTTGAAACACAGGAATCAAGACATCTATCTACATACGATAGCCATAGGACCTGGAATGGTGTTGGATGGAATAGTGGTCGTTTTACAGGCTCGAGACTATCTTATCAACGTGATCTGAATAACTGATACGTCAGGGAAACTCAAGGGAGGGTGTGTGTGTATGTTAATAACAAGCTGGTGCGCGATCTCTAATCTGAAGGATGTCTTGAAGCTCTGCTCTCCTGAGTTAGAATAGCTCATGATAAGCTGTAGACCATGCTATTTACCAAGAGAGTTTTCATCTATTTTTTGGAGCCGTCTATTTAACACCACAAACCGATTCTGGCACTAAGACCACACTCAACGAGCTGTATAGTGCCATATGCAAACAAGAAAATGCTCACGCAGAGGTGGTGCTCATACTGGCCGGTGATTTTAATGCAGGAAAAATGAAAAACGTTTTACCTAGTTTCTACCAGCATGCCACCTGTGCAACAAGAGGTGAAAAAACTCTAGACCACCTTCACTCCACACAAAAAGACACATACAAAGTTCTCCCTCACCCTCCATTTGGCAAATCTGACAATAAATCTATCCTCCTGATTCCTGCTCACAAGCAAAAATTCAAACAGGAAGTAACAGTGACGTGCTCAATAAGGAAGTGGTCCGATGAAGCGGATGCTAAGCTACAGGACTGTTTTTCTAGCACAGAATGGAATATGTTCCAGGATTCATCCGATGGCATTGAGGTTTGAGTTGAGTTTACCACATCAGTCACCGGCTTCATTAATAAGTGCATTGATGACGTTGTCCCCACAGTGACCATACGTACATATCCCAACTAGAAGCCATGGATTACAGGCAACATCCGCAATGAGCTAAATGCTAGAGCTGCCGCTTTCAAGGAACAGGACACTAACACGGATGCTTATAAGAAATCCCGCTATGCCTTGCGACGAACCATCAAACAGGCAAAGCGTCAATACAGGACCAAGATTGAATCCTACTACATCGGCTTTGACACTCGTCGGATGTGGCAGGGCTAGCAAACTACCAGATTACAAAGGGAAACCCAGCCATGAGTTTTCCAGTGAAGGGAGCCTACAATACGAGCCCTCCCTTCTATGCTCGTTTCCAGGCTAGCAACACTGAACCATGCATGAGAGCACCAGCTGTTACGGACGACTGCATGATCAGCCAATGTGAGTAAGTCCTTTAAACAGGTTAACATTTACAAGCCCGCAGACGGATTACCAGGACGCGTACTCAGAGCATGCGCTGGCCAGCTGGCAAGTGTCTTCAACATTTTCAACCTCTCACTGACCCAGTCTAATACCTACATGTTTCAAGCAGACCACCATAGTCCCTGTGCCCAATAATTCCAAAGTACCCTGTCTAAATGACTATCGTCCCATAGCACTCACATCTGTAGCCATGAAATGCTTTGAAAGGCTGGCCGTGGCTCAAATCAACACCATCATCCCAGACACTCTGGACCCACTCCAATTTGCATACCGCCCCTTTTCAGGTTCACGCTTCTAACCCAAGTCATAAGACTGCTAAATAGTTGGTTAAATAGTTAACCAATAGCTACCTGGAATATATGTATTGACCCTTTTTCACTAACTCTTGACTCATCACATAATCTGCTGTTACTGTGGACACCCCATCAAATTAGTGGATTCGGCTATTTCAGCCACACCTGTGCAATCGCCATAGACAAACATTGGCAGAATGGCCTTACTGAAGAGCTCAGTGAAGAGCTCACTTTCAATGTGGTACCGTCATAGGATGCCACCTTTCCAACAAGTTAGTTCATCAAATTTCTGCCCTGCTAGAGCTGCTCTGGTCAACTGTAAGTGCTGTTGTGAAGAGGAAACATCTAAGAGCAAGAACAAGCTCACAGAATGGGATCGCAGAGTGCTGAAGCGCGCAGGACGTAAAAATTGTCCTTCCTCAGTTGCAACACTCACTATCAAGTTCCAAACTACCTCTGGAAGCAACGTCTGCACAATAAACTGTTCGTTGGGAGCTTCATGTTATGGGTTTCTATGGCCGAGCAGCCGCACACAAGCCTAAGATCACCATGTGCAATTTCAAGCGTCGGCTGGAGTGGTGTAAAGAACTCCGCCATTGGACTCTGGAGCAGTGGACAAGTTCTCTCTGGAGTGATGAATGAAGCTTCACCCTCTGGCAGTCGGACGGGTGAATCTGGGTTTGGCAGATGCCAGGATAATGCTACCTGCCCCAAAGCATAGTGCCAACTGTAAAGTTTGGTCGAGGAGGAATAATGGTCTGGGACTGTTTTTCATGGTTCGGTCTAGTTCCCTTAATTCTATTGAAGGGAAAACGCTACAGCACACAATGAAATTCTAGACGATTCTGTGCTTCCAACTTTGTGGCAACAGTTTGGGGAAGGCTCTTTCCTGTTTCAGCATGACAATGCCCCCATGCACAAAGCGAGGTCCATACAGAAATTGTTTGCCGAGATCGGTGTGGAAGACCTTGACTGGCCTGCAGAGCCCTGACCTTAACCCCAATGAACACCTTTGGGATGAATTGGAATGCCGACTGTGAGCCAGGCCCAATTACCCAACATCGGTGCCTGACCTCACTAATGCTCTAGTGGCTAAATGGAAGCAAGCCCCCACAGCAATACTCCATCTAGTGGAAAGCCTTCCCAGAAGAGTGGAGGCTGTTGTGGCAGCAAAGAGGGGATCAACTCCATGTTAATGCCCGTGATTTTGTAATGAGATGTTTGAGAAGCAGGTGCCCACATACTTTTGGTCATGTAGTGTATGTACTTATCTACCTAAATTACTTCGTACCCCTGCACGTCAGTACTGGTCCCCCGTGTATATAGCAAAGTTATAGGTACTAATTTTGTATTTATTCCTTGTGTTATTATTTTTCTAATTTTCTATTACTTATATATGTTTTTCTCTGCATTGCTGGTAAGGACGCCTTAGTAAGCATTTCACTGTTAGTCTACATCTGTTGTTTCCAAATCATGTGACAAAAAACTTTACTTGATTTTGGATGTAAACAGACAAGGTTAGGCAGGTGTAGGCCTAATCTTAAGCCAGGTAGTACACACCTTCTCTGGCTGTCGGTCAGCGTGATACCCTGAGTGGACACTTTGAAGTGGACCACTGTGGCTGTGGGCCGAGGACTCTGGGTCAGAGTGCACCTGGTCGCCTTGGAGACAGCTTGAGGCCCGGTCAGTGACTCTGTCTCCACAGAGTTCAGGTAGAGTACGTTACAGGCTGGAGGGAGATGGGGATGGAGAGAGGGAGAGAGAAAGAGAGGGGGAGTGAGAGAGATGGGGGGGGGGTGAGAGATGGAGGGAGGGAGAGGTTAGGGAGAGAGAAAGAGAGAGAGGGAGGGAGATTAGGAATGATGGATTTCCATGGATTAACATGAGCAGTATTTAGAGATGGAATTAGGTCATGTCACACCTACACAAGGCAAACCTAACTTGAGAGGAGCTTGCAGAGCTTAATGCAATGATAGACAGTTAGTGTGGATTGACGTAAATGGGATGGGTATATTTGCTAAATCATGCTAGCATTCCACACTGTTTTCCTATCTCTCTGTGGTGATTCAGGTACCTAGAGCCACCACTACTGGCGAAAGCCTGCATTGCAGCTGTATTTGACCCTTGAACTTTTAACTATCTCACCTGCGCCCTGTTTGAGGAGGTCTGCTGCAGTACTGGTGTTGCTGGCACTATGCATCTCCTGCAGCTCTCCAACCAGATCTGGAAAACAGTGATGTTAGGACAACATTCTCCCATGACTCACCTTAAAACCATGCAAACACTGTGTACGTACATACACAACACAAACAAACACACTTCACATGCACTTTCTGTAAATTGTATATTGTGTATTGCACACATATAGTTTATGCACTATTGATATACACATGTAGTATCTGCCCCATATTGTTAGATAAAAAGTGACTCCTTTGAAACATATAGGGATTTACCTTTCTCTGGGATGCACAAGGCACATGGCAGGGAGATAGGAGTGATGGAGTGCTGGTACACTAAGGCAGATAAACTTCCTAAAACACATACGCATATCAGATCAGCACAAGTAGAGGAGACGAGGAAGGGAAGTTCCCATTTTCACAATAAATCAAATAAAATTTGTCACATGCTCCGAATACAGCAGGTGTAGACCTTACCGTGAAATGCATACTTACAAGCCATTATCCAACCATGCAGTTCAAGAAAGAGTTAAGAAAATATTTACTAAATAAACTAAAGTAAATATAAAATAAAAAGTGACAATAAAAATGAGCCTGTATACAGGGGGTACCGATACCGAGTCATTCTGCGGGGGTACAGGTTAGTCAAGTTATTTTGTACATTTAGGTAGGGGTAAAGTGACTATGCATAGATAATAAACAGCGAGTAGCAGCACTGTAAAAACAAAGGGAGGAGGCGGGTGTCAATGTAAATGGGCGGATGATCCATTTGATGAATTGTTCTGCAGTCTATTTAGCTTGGGGGAAGGAGCTGTTAAAACGTCTTGACGTACCCATCCCGTTAGCGGGATCATTTTCATCAATACCCGCTGAATTGCAGCACACCAAATTCAAATTAAATTACTAAACATATTTAATTTTCATGAAATCACAAGTGCAATATAGCAAAACACAGCTTAGCTTGTTGTTAATCCACCTGGTGTGTCAGATTTCAATACAGCTTTTCGGCGAAAGCATAACAAGCGTTTATGTAAGAACATCTCTCTCAGTAGACAAAATATTACAAACACCAAGCAGCCATGTAGATTGGTCACGAAAGTCAGAAAAGCAATAGATTAAATAGCTTACCTTTGATGATCTTCGGATGTTTGCACTCACGAGACTCCCAGTTACACAATAAATGTTCCTTTTGTTTCATAAAGATTATTTTTATATACAAAATACCTCCATTTGTTTGGTGCATTATGTTCAGAAATCCACAGGCTCAAGCGGTCACGACATTCCAAATAATAATATCCGTAATGTCCACAGAAACATGTCAAACGTTTTTTATAATCAATCCTCAGGTTGTTTTTAAAATATATAATCGATAATATATAAACCGTGACTGTCGCTTTTTCAATAGGAGAGGGAGAGACAATGCCTGCCCCACTCTGTTGCGCAAGCAAAACTCTGCGAACACCCAAGTATCCACTGACAGGATGTTATCTTTCTCGCTCATTTTTCAAAATAAAAGCCTGAAACTATGTTTAAAGACTGTTGACACCTTGAGGAAGCCATAGGAAAAGGAATCTGGTTGATATCCCTTTAAAAATGGAGGCAAGGCATCCAATGGAACAGAGAGCTTTCAGGAAATACAGCACTTCCTGGTTTGATTTTCCTCAGGTTTTCGCCTGCAATATCAGTTCTGTTATACTCACAGACAATATTTTGACCGTTTTGGACACTTTAGAGTGTTTTCTATCCTAATCTGACAATTATATGCATATTCTAGTTTCTGGGCCTGAGAAATAGGCAGTTTCAAATGGGTATGTTTTTTAGCCAAAAACAAAAATCCTGCCCCCTACACTCAAGAAGTTTTTAAGGAGCCTATTGGTCCTTACTTGGCGCTCCGGTACCGCTTGCCGTGCGGTAGCAGAGATTACAGTCTATAGCTGTGTTCAAATACCCATACTAATATACTGTATACTACATACTTAATGAGTATATACTACATATCATTAGTTCATTTTAGTATACTGTAAACGGAACAGTATCCTTTCAATTGAGCGTACAAGCTTTTCGGCAGTCTCCCGGAAGTTGATGCTGTTGCTATGCAACCTCTTGCTAGCTAATTAGCATAACACATTACTAGTTAGACATTTTACGACTTCGTGTGTGTTCTTAAATTCAATCTGGAGTGCCAGAGTGCGCTCGTTGTCAGATTGTCCGTTTGTAAATTCAGAGCGCACACTGGACGCTCGGGCCGAGGAGTAGGGTTGATTTGAGCATTCTGACCTTACAACGGCAGTCAAGCACCCAAGCCAACGTTGGCTAGAGTGACCACTTTGACCATTTTACTCGCCTTAGCAGAGCTGGTTAGGCTGTTTTCATGTTATACAGAGCTTTAGTGACTGTTGCTGGCAACAATTTAATTACGCATTTTTGCCGACGTTAACTGAACACCAGCCATATCCAACCGGTGTTGGGCGCGCGTAAATTCATTAATCTGGCTCTGGTACACTCAGACAAGAGTGCTCTGAAATCGGAGAAGATAGCCAAAGCGAATTTATGAAAGCACCCGAATGTCCATTGAGAACCCACAACGACTACACAATTTAGCTAAACTAAGAATAAAGGGAATAATAAAGTTAATAAATGTTGGATAGTTAGATAGCATATAGTTTATATACTGGCAAGTTTGATTTTAAGTGGCCAATTTACGTTAGGTAACTAGCTAACATACCGGTACATACTGCTGTAATGATATGCTGTGGTTCGTAAGGACAGCGATTGTCAGCAAGGTAACTTATTTTAAAAGTAATTACTTGATTACATTGCTCAACATTTGGTTAAAATTTGTCATAATGAGTTAAAGCAATGAATTTGTAAACACTATCGTTGGCTGCATTTTTACCACTATTTTCTTAAAATCTGAAACGATGTGAAGCCACGCCCATTTCCTGAATAATTGCATTATTTATTTTTTGTATTTCACCTTTATTTAACCAGGTAGGCAAGTTGAGAACAAGTTCTCATTTACAAGTGCGACCTGGCCAAGATAAAGCAAAGCAGTTGACACATACAACGACACAGAGTTACACATGGAGAAAAAACAAACATACAGTCAATAATACAGTAGAAAAATAAGTATATATACAATGTGAGCAAATTAGGTGAGATAAGGGAGTAAAAGGTCATGGTGGTGAAGTAAATAAAATATAGCAAGTAAAACACTGGAATTGAAGATTTGCAGTGGAAGAATGTGCAAAGTAGAGATAGAAATAATGGGGTGCAAATGAGCTAACAAAATAAATACAGTAGTGGGAGAGGTAGTTGGTTTGGGCTAAATTATAGATGGGCTATGTACAGGTGCAGTAATCTGTGAGCTGCTCTGACAGCTGGTGCTTAAAGCTAGTGAGGGAGATAAGTGTTTCCAGTTTCAGAGATTTTTGTAGTTTGTTCCAGTCATTGGCAGCAGAGAACTGGAAGGAGAGGCGGCCAAAGGAAGAATTGGTTTTGGGGGTGACCAGAGAGATATACCTACTGGAGCGCGTGCTACAGGTGGGTGCAGCTATGGTGACCAGCGAGCTGAGATAATGGGGGACTTTACCTAGGAGGGTCTTGTAGATGACATGGAGCCAGTGGGTTTGGCAACGAGTATGAAGCGAGGGCCAGCCAACGAGAGCGTACAGGTCGCAGTGGTGGGTAGTATATGGGGTTTTGGTGACAAAACGGATGGCACTGCGATAGACTGCATCCAATTTATTGAGTAGGGTATTGGAGGCTATTTTGTAAATGACATCGCCGAAGTCGAGGATCGGTAGGATGGTCAGTTTTACAAGTGTATGTTTGGCAGCATGAGTGAAGGGTGCTTTGTTGCGAAATATGAAAACAATTCTAGATTCAACTTTGGATTGGAGATGTTTGATGTGAGTCTGGAAGGAGAGTTTACAGTCTGACCAGACACCTAGGTATTTGTAGTTGTCCACATATTCTAACTCAGAACCGTCCAGAGTAGTGAAGTTGGACGGGCGGGCAGGTGCAGGCAGCGATCGGTTGAAGAGCTTGCATTTAATTTTACTTGTATTTAAGAGCAATTGGAGGCCACGGGAGGAGAGTTGTATGGCATTGAAGATCGTCTGGAGGGTTGTTAACACAGTGTCCAAAGAAGGGCCAGAAGTATACAGAATGGTGTCGTCTGCGTAGAGGTGGACTCACCAGCAGCAAGAGCGACATCATTGATGTATACAGAGAAGAGAGTCGGTCCAAGAATTGAACCCTGTGGCACCCACATAGAGACTGCCAGAGACCCGGACAACAGGCCCTCCGATTTGACACACTGAACTCTATCAGAGAAGTTGTTGGTGAACCAGGCGAGGCAATCATTTGAGAAACCAAGGCTATCAGGTCTGCCGATGAGGATGTGGTGATTGACAGAGTCGAAAGCCTTGGCCAGGTCAATGAATACGGCTGCACAGTATTGTTTCTTATCGATGGTGGTTAAGATATCATTTAGGACCTTGAGCGTGGCTGAGGTGCACCCATGATCAGCTCTGAAACCAGATTGCATAGTGGAGAAGGTATGGTGGGATTCGAAATGGTCTGTAATCTGTTTGTTGACTTGGCTTTTGAAGACCTTAGAAAGGCATGGTAGGATAGATATAGGTCTGTAGCAGTTTGGGTCAAGAGTGTCTCCCCTTTTGAAGAGGGGGATGACCGCAGCTGCTTTCCAATCTTTGGGAATCTCAGACGACACGAAAGAGAGGTTGACCAAGCTAGTAATAGGGGTTGCAACAAATTTGGCAGATCATTTTAGAAAGAAAGGGTCCAGATTGGCTAGCCCGGCTGATTTGTAGGGGTCCAGATTTTGCAGCTCTTTCAGATCATCAGCTGACTGGATTTGGGAGAAGGAGAAATGGGAAAGGCTTGGGCAAGTTGCTGTGGGGGGTGCAGTGCTGTTGACCGGGGTAAGGGTAACCAGGTGGAAAGCATGGCCAGCCGTAGAAAAATGCTTATTGAAAATTCTCAATTATAGTGGATTTATCGGTGGTGACAGTGTTTCCTATCCTCAGTGCAGTGGGCAGCTGGGAGGAGGTGGTGTTATTCTCCATGGACTTTAGTGTCCCAGAACTTTTTGAGTTTTTGTTGCAGGAAGCAAATTTCTGCTTGAAAAAGCTATCCTTGGTTTTTCTAACTGCCTGTGTATATTGGTTTCTAGCTTCCATGAAAAGTTGCATATCAAGGGGGCTGTTCGATGCTAATGCAGAACGCCATATGAAGTTTTTGTGTTGGTTAAGGGCAGTCAGGTCTGGACAGAACCAAGGGATATATCTGTTCCTGGTTCTAAATTTCTTGAATGGGGCATGCTTATGGGGAGGAAGGCATTTTTTTTAAATAACCAGGCATCCTCTACTGACGGGATGAGATCAATATCCTTCCAGGATACCCTGGCCAGGTCGATTAGAAAGGCCTGCTTGCTGAAGTGTTTCAGGGAGCGTTTGACAGTGATGAGTGGAGGTCGTTTGACCGCTGACCCATTACGGATGCAGGCAATGAGGCAGTGATCGCTGAGATCTTGGTTGAAAACAGCAGAGGTGTATTTAGAGGGCAAGTTGGTTAGGATGATATCTATGAGGGTGCACGTGTTTACGGCTTTGGGGTGGTACCTGGTCATTGATCATTTGTGTGAGATTGAGGGCATCAAGCTTAGATTGTAGGATGGCTGGGGTGTTAAGCACGTTCCAGTTTAGGTCGCCTAGCTGCACGAGCTCTGAAGATAGATGGGGGGCAATCAGTTCATATATGGTATCCAGAGCACAGCTGGGGGCAGAGACTGGTCTATAGCATTATGGGCCCTAAAGTATGGGAAACTGCGTGTGTACTTCATATTTTGCCGAATGACATCCAGGAACTTTTGGCATACTACATACATACGTTTGGCATACTATATCCATACTGTGACCAATATGCATAATATATACTAAATTCACGTTACAAATAGTACAGGTAATAGGAGTATTCAAACACAGATTATGATTTGGTTGACAGAATTTTTTGGCCTTCCTAGGAAGCTTGGCCCCAGTGATATATTCTGGGCCGTACACACTACCCTCTGTAGCGCCTTACGGTCAGATGCCGAGCAGTTTCCATACCAGGCGGTGATGCAACCGGTCAGGATGCTCTCGATGGTGCACTCTGTAGAACTTTTTGAGGATCTGGGGAGCCATGCCAAATCTTTTAAATCTCCTGAGGAGGAAAAGGTGTTGTCATGCCCTCTTCACGACTGTCTTGGGTTGTGGTTGGACCATGATAGTTCGTTGGTTGACACCAAGGAACTTGAAACCCCCTCCACTGCAGCCCGCCAATGTTAATGGGGGCCTGTTTGGCCCGCATTTTCCTGTAGTCCATGATCAGCTCCTTTGTCTTGCTCACATTGAGGGAGAGGTTGTTGTCCTGGCACCACTGCCAGGTCTCTGACCTCCTCCCTATAGGCTGTCTCATCGTTGACAATGATCAGGCCTACCACTGTTGTGTCGTCAGAAAACGTATTGATGGTGTTGGCTACACAGTTATGGGTGAAAAGGGAGTACAGGCGGGGACTAAGCACGCAACCCTGAGGGGTCCCGGTGTTGAGGATCAGCATGGCAGATGTGTTGTTGCCTACCTGTCAGGAAGTCCTGGATCCAGTTGCAGAGGGAGGTGTTTAGTCACATGGTCCTTAGCTTAGTGATGAGCTTTGTGGGCACTATGGTGTTGAACGCTGAGCTTTAGTCAATGAATAGCATTCTCACGTAGGTGTTCCTTTTGTCCAGTTGGAAAAGGGCAGTGTGGAGTGCAATTGAGATTGCATCATCTGTGGATCTGTTGGGGTGGTATGTGAATTGGAGTGGGTCTAGGGTTTCCTGGATGATGGTGTCAAAGCACTTCATGGTTACCTTGGGCACAGAGACTATGGTGGTCTGCTTGAAACATATAGGTATTACAGACTCGGTCAGGGAGAGGTGGAAAATGTTGGTGAAGACACTCCACGCATGCTTTGAGTAAACGTACCTGGTAGTCTGTCTGGTCCCGCGGCTTTGTGAATGTCTACCTGTTTTAAGGTCTTGCTCACATCGACTACCGAGAGCATGATCAAGCAGTCGTCCGGAATGGCTGGTGCTCTCATGCATGCTTCAGAGTTGCTTGCCTCGAAGCGAGCATAAAAGGCCTTTAGCTCGTCTGGTAGGCTCCCGTCACTGGGCAGCTTGCGTCTGGGGTTCCCTTTGTAGTCTAATAATTTGCAAGTCCTGCCACATCCAACGAGTGTCAGAGCCGGTGTAGTAGGATTCAATCTTAGTCCTGTATTGATGCTTTGCCTTTGATGGTGTAGTGGTATTTCTTCTATAAGCGTCCAGATTAGTGTCTCTAGCCTAAAGCTCGGAGCGGATGTTCCCTGTAATCCATGGCTTCTGGTTGGGATATGAACGTACGGTCACTGTGGGGACAATGTCGTCGATGCACTTATTAATGAAGCCGGTGACTGAGGTAGTATACTCCTCAGTGCCATTGGATGAATCCCGGAACATATTCCGGTCTTGGTTAGCAAAACAGTCCTGTAGCGTAGCATCCGCGTCATCTGACCACTTCCGTATTGAGCGAGTCACTGGTACTTCCTGCTTTAGTTTTTGCTTATAATCAGGAATAGGGGTGGATGGAATTATGGTCAGATTTGCCAAATGGAGGGTGAGGGAGAGCTTTGTATGTGTCTCGGTGTGTGGAGTAAAGGTAGTCTTGAGTTTTTTTCCCCCTCTGGTTGCACATGTGACATGCTGGTAGAAATTTGGTAAAACGGATTTAAGTTTGCCTGCATTAAAGTCCCCGGCCACTAGGACCGCAGCTTCTGGATGAGCATTTTCTTGTTTGCTTATGGCCTTATACAGCTCGTTGAGTGCCGTCTTAGTGCCAGCATCGGTTTGTGGTGGCAAATAGACGGCTACGAATAATAGATGATAACTCTCTTGTAGATAGTGTGGTCTACATCATGAAGTACTCTACCTCAGGCGGGCAATATCGCAAGACATCTTTTATTTTAGAAATAGCGCACCAGCTGTTATTTACAAATAGACACACACCCTGGCCGATGCTCAGAATACCCAGTCAGCTCTATAGTGTCGTCGTTCAGGCACGACTCTGTGAAACGTAGGATATTCTTAATCGTAGATTATCCATTTTATTTCCCAGTGATTGCATGTTGGACAATAGTACTGATGGTAGTGGAAGTTTACTCACTCGCCTACGAATTCTCAGAAGGCAGCTCGACCTCCCACCCCCCTTTTCTCCATTCTTCACGCAAATGACGGGGATTTGGGCCTGGTCTCGAGAAAGCAGTATATCCTTTGCATCGGACTCATTAAAGTACAAATCTTTGTCCAGTTTGAGGTGAGTAATCGCTGTTCTGATGTCCAGAAGCTCTTATTGGTCATAGGAAACGGTAGCGGCAACATTATGTACAAAATAAATTTTAAAAATCCGTTTTCAAACAATGCAACAAAAAAAAAACAAGGAAAATAGCACAGTTGGTTAGGAGCCCGTAAAACATCAGCCATCCCCTCCAGCACCATTATACACTAGAGTCGAGTAGAGCTGTAATGCGCTGGCCTGGTTATGCAGCCACCATAGTTGCTGGAACCGTGCTGTGAAGACAATGTCAACTGAAAATATCTGAGCCAGCTCAGTAGCTCTACAGTTTGGCTCTGCAGTGTATGGTAGTGTGAACAGGGAATTAGAGCAATGATTGACATAAATGTGAGGCCAACAGCGACATCTGCAGGATGGAAATAGGACTCACCGAAATAGGACTCGTTCTGACAGCCCTTTATCTTGACCCCCCGCGAGCCCGTCTCTATGAGGAAATGTCTGACTAGCTGCGCCTGAGAATCGACTGAGACAGAGAATAGGAGGGAGGAAGGACGAGAAAGGGGGGGATAGGGAGGAAGAGAGAGGCAGAATGCGAGGAGGGAGAGAGAAGAGAGAGAAGGAGACCTCAATGAATGCTAGGTAGTTGTAGAAGGCAACCTTGCCATAGTATCAAGAAAAACTATGCTGGTCATAGTAGTGAACAATTGGCATTGCCCAATAAGAACGATCACCCTTTCTTTCGCTTAATCTTCCAACAAAATTAAATGATGATAAAGCAAAACAGTACAAAGTTAGTAAACTGTTACATGAACCAAAATCATGACCTTTGCCTTTTGGGAACAATAAATATGAATTGAATTTACGGCAAGCGTTGTTGACGTTGTTTGAAGGATGGCTGGCCACCTTGAGGGCCAGGCCGTAGGCCCCTTGGAAGGAGTTACTGTCCCGGATCAGGAAGGACCCTGGCTCCTTGTCCTTCAACACAGCGATGGCTACATGGAGGGAGAAGAAACACGTAATATGGAAGAAATTAGTTACTAAGACTTTAATTTAGAAAATATACACTACAACAGTGTTTCTCAACTCAATACGGTACCAGATGTTTCCATATAAACACAGTTGCAATTGACATTAGATCATGTGTTGGGGACTATCCAAATAAAGTGAGACCCTTCAAAACCTCAGAAGAGGCCTGTGCCCTTACCTTGGTCTCTTGAGATGCTAGGCTTGTACCAGAACTTGGAGCTGTCCTGGACAAACTTGGCATTGACCTTGCTGCTCTCCACCACCTCCTCTCTGACACCAGGGTGTGCCAGTCCTCGTCTGACAGATGGGGGCAGCTCCCCCACTGAGGGTGAGAAAGTGACCTGGAGGAGGCTGGACTGAGGAGAGACCCCCATGGGTCCTATGGCACCCAGAGAGGCCCTGAGAAGAGACTGTGAGCCGTAACCATTGGGGGACCCTGGCATGGAGGACAGGCGCCTCTTTTCGGGGAGGGGGGGCTGGGCGGTGGGGATGGTGACGGCGGTGTAGCCCGTGTAGGGGACGTGTGGCACGTTGAGTAAAGGGTAGTAATAGGACGCCAGGGGAAAGGTTGGGGTGTTGTACCCATCCAGGACAGGCGATGGGGGTTTGGGGTCGCTGTCACTCACATGGGTCAGTCTTCGGCCAGCTGGGTCCGTGGCCAATGGAGAGGGCTGAGGGGAGGGGCGTCGCTCTGGGGAGCCAAAGTAAAGGTGCGGAGAGGGAGGGACAGAGCTGGGGCTGGAACAAGGGATCAGGGATGTGCCACTGCCCTTTTTTGACAGGAGGGAGTCACTAGGGAGAGCGGTGCCATTGAGTTGCACTTGGACTGGGCTGAATGAATTCTTTGGGCTCGGGACGGAGGCGGCCTGAGTGGACATCTCAGTTCCGCTAGACCCCTTTGTTTCACTCTCTACGACCTTCAATTCTCCATCTTCAGCTGTAGTTGGAGGTGGATGTACACTTACAGTGTGCACTTGCGTTGAGCCAGTAGGGTTTACGCGTTCATTCGGCATCTGTATGTTCTCTTTAGAAGAAGAGATGTCATCTTGGTTTTGTGTCTCCACCAACGTTGGTGGTGTCGTGGAGTGTCCATTCGGCAGTGTCCATTCGGTTTCTGGTGTGCTACTGTTGCTGTTAGGCTCCCGCGTGGTGGAGTGGGAGGCTGAGGCTTCAGACATTGGGGCCACACTGAGGGACTCTATCAGCTGGGGCCCATGACTTGGCTCCCGGGGGCCTGCTGGAGGACTCCGGTTGGAACCCTCGGTGGGGTCACACATCTTCTCTTCATCTGGCTTCTTCTCACTAGAGCAGAGACATTAGAATGTTAGTTTCTACTCATTGACACATTTAAAAAGCACTAAAGCCAACGTAGAAGAGGTACGTGATGACACAGAACAGGGAAATGCCAACAGTACAGGGAACATAGTATTTGTAAATACAAAAAATGTGTTTTGTGATAAAACCGAATTTAAAGAGAAAGACTGATATCCAAAAGGTTTGTATTCTTTAATTATTATATAAGGTGAAATGTATTTCAAGGAAAAGTGGCATTGCCAGTTGTAATGTATTGACTTCAAAGTCACAGTAATCATTAAATACCCGTTCAGCATACAGTACATCACGTTATCACATAACAGTCAGTTCAAAATATATTGGCACCCTTGATAAAGATGAGTCAAAAATACTGTACAAAATAAATAAAATACTGGCCTTTTTTGTATGGTCAAAAACATTTGGAAATTGTTGTTTTATACTAATACAATTGCACAGAGAAAGAGATTGTGTTTAACAAGTAATATTTATTTTCTCTCAAAAACATGTGGGTAAAAATTATTGGCACCCCTGTTTTCAACACCTCACCTTGAGAGGATAACACAGAGTATTTTTCTCAAATGTTGTATGAGATTGGAGGACACTTTGGGAGGGATCTTAGACCATTCCTCCATACAGAATCTTCCCAGATCTTCCACCTGTGCTTATGGACTGCCCGCTTCAATTCAAACCACAGGGTTTCAATGGGGTTCCAGTCCAGAGACATTGCAAAATGTTTATTTTGTAGTCAATTTCTTTGTGGCTTTTGATGTGTGCTTGGGGCTATTGTCTTGCTGGAAGATCCACTTGTGGCCAAGTTTTAGCCTCTTGGCAGAGGCAACCAGATTTTGGGGCGAAAATGTCCTGGTACTGGACATGATTCCATTGACCTTAACAAGGGCCCCAGGACCAGTGAAGTAAATTAAAATAGAGCTCTTTAGCCACGTACACCAGTGGTGGGTTTTGCATCGAAAGAAAGATGCATATGCAGGAAATAACCCAATCCCTACTGTAAAATTTGGTGGTGGATCTTTGATGTTATGGGGCGATTTTTCATCCACTGTTCCTTGGGTCCTTGTTAACCCAGTATCAGACATTTTTGCTAAAAATCTCCCGCTACCATAACATTTCATTTTTTTTTGACAGCTGAAGAAAGAGCACACATTTCCTTCAGAAAATGTACCTGTTGTGGTTTAGTCATTTATCTTAGATGTAAGTGTTCACTGCAGGCTGACTAGCATCTATTAAGTTACAAATGTCGAACAAATTAAATGCCCAAATCAACTTAAAAAACAACAACCGTTTTGTAGATACTTTAAGAATAGCTGTAAAATAAAATGTTTTGGTTGGTGATTTTTTTTAAAAATGTGAAATAAAATGTGTATGGCCTTTGTAGGGAAAATGCTAAACTGACCAAAGATCAGCAACTAGAGGCAACTTCAGCCTATACCTGGATACATAACAGGAGGTTAAGGCTACCCACCTGTCTTCACTGTGTGCAGGGCTGCTGGTGATAGTTGTGTAGTCTGGATCAGAGTCTGATAAGGGGGTGGGGCAAGCGGGCTGTCCATCAATCTCTGCTTGCCCCAATGACCCCTGGGAAGAAGAGTCCTCCATACCCACACTGTTCTGCACCACCTCTGACACACCTATAATGAGTGAGAGAGAGAAAATGAGGGAGGGAGAGTAAACGAGAGAGGGGAGAGTAAGAGAAAGAACGTCCAGTTAGATCTGATCCATCTAGTGTAAACAGGTGCATAACACAGTACATGTATTATGCACTTACCAGTGTGTCCATCAGTCTGTTGCTGCCGGTCGATGGGTGGTTCCGAGGGGGAGGCACCAGAGTTTGTGCCACCAGGGGGCAGGGGCGAGGCAGACCCGGACTGGTACCCCGAGGCGTACCCCCGGCTCCCGTGGCTCTCCGAGGGGGAGACCTGCTGGTAGGGCTCGCAGGGGCAGGAGTGTAGGGGGGGTTGAGGGGTGTGGTACCCACTACTGCCACGGGGGCTGTCCAGGAGGGGGTGGGGGCTGGGATATCTAGGCAGGTTAGGGCCTAGCAGGAAAACAGAAGGGTCGTGACATTGACCCAGAGGGGAGTGATGGCCTCTATAGGACGACATCCCTCCCACTGAACGCTGCCAAATCTCTGCCTCTCGCTCCGCCTCCCATAGATTCTCGGCCTCCCAAAGCTGAGAAGGCCCCTCCCTCCCCCGCCTCAACCCGGCCTCCCTGTCCCACAGCTCAGAGTCCCGCCCTCGAGCCCAGTGTGGGCTCTGTGGTTGGTCCTGGCGCAGCGGGTGGAAGGCTCTGGCTGAAGCCGATTGGTGCCCTCGCCTGCAGGTGCAGTCCCGACATGGGCAGCCACCAGGGGGAGGAGCCGCCGGTCTGAAAAACATCTCCCTATATGGACTGGAGGGCAGCGATTGGTGGGAGACACGAGCGGAAAGGGGGGCGTGGGCGGGGTAATGAAAGAGCTGACATTCCTCCCCGCCGCAGAAGACCCTATTGGAGGCTGGGAGAGTGTGGGCGTGTGGGTGGATGTGTTCAGGGGCGGGGTAGGGGTAGCAGGGGTGATGGAGACAGGGTAAGGGGGGCGGGGGGGGTTCCCACGGCAACTCGGGCAGGGGATGGGCGCTATGGCGATGGCACAAGTCCAGGTGGGGCGAGAGAGGGCGAGGAGACGCAGGCTGCTGGGAGGGTAAGGCGGGAAGCGTTCGGCTCTTTGGATTCCCCTTGGTTCTGTTACAGCGGTCCATGTAATGTCCATTTGCAAGGCATGGCTCCCTCTCTCTCACCCTCTCCCAACTCGGTGCCTCCCCACACCTCTGACATCTCGGACAGTGGCCAGCTTGAACGCAACATGACCGCTGCTCCCGCCTTGACCCTCCATCCGGCACAGACTCTCTGTCATCCAAAATGGCCGTCTCCCTGTCCCTCTGCCTCACCCATTCCCTCTCTTCACCTTCCCCCTCTATCCTCCTCAGAGGACAGTCCATCTCTTCCTTCTCTTTCTCCAGACGGGGCAGGGGGCGAGGGGGGGGTTCCTCGAGGGTGGAGGAGTGCCCCGAGTCGGAGCTGAGGGAAAGGGGCTGGGTTTGAGGCTGGGCCTGGGAAGGGGGCTTGTTTGTGGAGCTGCTTGGGGGGCATCCGTTGGGAGAGGCCCCAGAGGCACCGACAGAGCACGGTCCCCGACGCTTCTTCACCTGGGCGTACAGACTGCCATCCAGGGGGCCCCGCGTGTGGGAGATGTCTGACAATTAGAGAATGATACAGGATTAGCTGTGAGTGTGTGTGTTCTCTCTGAGGTGTCCTGGTGGTATAGGTTTATGTGTGTGTGTGATATAGTGTGTGCACGCGTGTTTCACCCTTACCCTCAATGCTATCCTGGTGGTGAAGGTTGAAGTTCTCATATGAGTCCCAGCGCACCACAGGGTCTGAAGTGCTGTAGTCCACTGTAACAGAGGGGTCATTCTTACGGTACTCTCGCCCTGTGAAGAGAGAGAAATAAGATATAACACACACGCACGCACGTATAAAAACAATAAGTATGTTGTGTGCACACAAATGAGCAGTACCTTTCATTTTCTCTGGGCAGTAGGAGAAGATAAATTCCACTGTGGCATCTGGAGGGAACCGGTCATCTACAGAGAGATAAACATCACAGAAATCTCTCTCATTTCAGGGTTTTAGTGGCATGGGAAACATATGTTAACATTGTCAAAGCAAGTGAACTAGAAAATAAACAAAAGTGAAATTAACAAAAATGTACAGTAAACATTACAAAGAATCCAGACATTACAAATGTTATGGTATGTGCAAATAGTTAAAGTAGAAAAAGGAAAATAAATAAACATAAATATGCGTTGTATTTACAATGTTGTTTGTTCACTGGTTGCCCTTTTATTGTGGCAACAGGTCACAAATCTTGCTGCTGTGATGGCACACTGGTATTTCACCCAATAGATATGGGAGTTTATCTAAATTGGGTTTGTTTTCAAATTCGTTGTGGATCTGTGTAATCTGAGGGAAATGTGTCTCTGATATGGTCATACATTTGGCAGGAGGTTAGAAAGTGCATCTCAGTTTACACTTCATTTTGTGGGCAGTGTGCACATAGCATGTCTTCTCTTGAGAGCCAGGTCTGCCTATGGTGGCCTTTCTCAATAGCAAGGCTATGCTCACTGAGTCTGTACATAGTCAAAGCTTTCCTTAAGTTTGGGTCAGTCACAGTGGTCAGGTATTCTGTCACTGTGTGTTCTGTTTTTTTGTTAATTCTTTCCAATGTGTCAAGTAATTATCTTTTTGTTTTGTCATGATTTGGTTGGGTCTAATTGTGTTGCTGTCCTGGGGCTCTGTGGGGTCTGTTTGTGAACAGAGCCCCAGTACCAGCTTGCTTAGGGAACTCTTCTCAAGGTTCATCTCTCTGTAGGTGATGGCTTTGTTATGGAAGGTTTGAGAATCACTTCCTTTTAGGTGGTTGTAGAATTTAACGGTCTCTTTTCTGGATTTTGATCATTAGTGGGTATCGGCTTGCATTATTTGATGTTTTACGTTGTACACAGTCTCAATTTGGTGTTTGTCCCATTTCTTTATTCTTCGTTTTAGCCAGATCCTAATTGGTATGTCGAATTTTATGTTCCTTTTGATGGCATAGAAGTCTCTTCTTGCCTTGTTTTTCAGCTCGTTCACAGCTTTGTGGAAGTTATCTGTGGCGCTGATGTTTAGGCCGAGGTATTTATAGTTTATGTGCTCTAGGGCAACGGTGTCTAGATAGAATTTGTATTTGTGGTCGTTTCAACTGGACCTTGTTTAGAACACCATTATTTTTGTCTTACTGTGATTTACTGTCAGGGCCCAACTCTGACAGAATCTGTGCAGAATATCTTGCTCCCGAGTGGCGCAGCGGTCTAAGGCACTGCATCTCAGTGCTAGCGGCGTCATTACACACCCTGGTTCGACCCCAGGCTGTATCACAACCGGCCGTGATCGGGAGTTCAGCGGCGCACAATTGGCCCAGCGTCGTCCGGGTTAGGGGAGAGTTTTGTTCTTAACTAACTTGCCTAGTTAAATAAAGTAAAATATAAAATAAAAAATCTAAATGCTGCTGTAGGCCCTCATTGGTTGGGGACAGAAGCACCAGATCATCAGCAGACTTTTGACTTCAGATTCTAGCAGTGATGGGCCGTCAGGGCCAGCAAGGCCTTCTCTGCTGGCCTAAACATCATCATAATATATACATATTTTAAAAATATATTTTCCCACAAATATGTATTAAATTATTCCCCAGAGTAAGAGTTATACTCTTCATTTCATAGCTTTCCTCTTGGTTGCACTGCTTCCAGCCCCAGGTTGAGATTTGGAGGGCTGGTCTTTATGTTAGATCTTTTATCCAATCATATTCAGCCATCATGTGTTGCCAGGAGTCTAAAATCTGCCCTCAGGCCTTCAGAATCAACAGTGCGGGCGCTTGTAGCTTAAAGTGAATGGAAATTAAAATGTAGTGTCAACCAATCAGTTTTAGAGTTGACTATTGTACGCCAGCTAGCAGGCGTAGTGCGTGCTCGTCTTTTGATTGGATTACCAATATTGAGAGGCAGGTCCTATGGGCAGGTCTACGCAGAACCTCAGAACTAGGAAACTGAATTTGATAAACAAATTAATTTGCGTACTACTAAGCTGTTTTTTCAACCCACAATTGCGGAAGGAGGAGAAGATATCGATTTGGTCGAGGATATAATTATAACGCCATTCTCAAGACGAACTTTTCAAGAAAAGTTAGACATTGTAAGGAGAGGTCGCCCGACGCCGACGCTACAAAGCCTGTCACAGGCAGGAAAGGGGTTCGTTTGCCACTTTCAAAGTTCCAACTACGAGCGCTATCAATGGCTCACAGGCTCCGAGAAGCCCTGCAAACTGCACTGCTGGGAATGCCTATTATTACAATTGAGCGAGAGAGGCGCGGGTTCAGTCAAATCTACGATGACACAGCACGCATCTCAAGTTCACCCAGCGCACGCAGAGACCCAGCACAAGGAGACCCTCGCACATACTACCCAACTCCACAGGCATATTCTGGACAACATTCTTTGCCAGATACGAAACAGATTTCAAGACCACGAAAAATGTATGTTTCTCTCCCTCCTAGACCCCCAGCACGTTCAGACCTACCGGAAAAGAATCCCGCAAACAGCCTTCTCCAGAAAAACAGAGAGTCACGGAACACTATTAAATGTGTATGTATGTTTCGCATTTTATCTCGTTAATATTAAATAGCCTATATATTAACAAAATAAAATGGCAAATAGCCTATGTTGCAAATTATTTGTTTTCTTTCTTTTATTTTCAGTGAATAGTTGTCTTTATCATCACGGTGAAACTGCTTTGGGTGCGACGCAACGCCTGGTTATACTGCGTTTCTGTCTAAATGTATAGTGTCCAGAGCAGTGGCATCATAATGATGGTAATAAGAGGTGGATTAATTCGGGTGGGACTGTGTAGGACCTCACTGAAGGCCCAGGCCCGCCACTGGATTCTAGTAGGGTGAGGCTCGGGTGCTGCAGACTGTTCTAGTGCCCTTGACAATTTGTTGATTTATATGTTGACGAGGGTGGGGCTTAAGCTGCATCCCGGTCTCATCCCATGGCCCTGTTGAAAGACATTTTTGTTTTTTTGTTGCCAATTTTAACCGCACACTTGTTGTTCGTGTAGATGGATTTTATAAGACTTTGCCTTTATTTTGGTTTGTATGTTTTTTAATTCGAGTTTGCAGGGTGAATACATGGTCTGTCGTGTGGTAATTTGGTAAAAAGCCATTTGAAATTTGCCTAGTACATTGTTTTCACTGAGGAAATGTATGAGTCTGCTGTTAATGGTAATGCAGAGGATTTTCCCTATGTTGCTGTTGACACATATCCCACGGTAGTTATTGGGGTCAAATTTGTCTCCACTTTTGTGGATTGGGGTGATCAGTCCTTGGTTCCAAATATTGGGGAAGATGCCAGAGCTAAAGGTTGACGTTAAAGAGTTTAAGTATAGCCAACTGGCATTTGTGGTCTGTATATTTTATCATTTCATTTAGGATACCATCAACCCCACAGGCCTTTTTGGGTTGGAGGGTTTGTATTTTGTCCTGTAGTTCATTCAATGTAATTGGATAATCCAGTAGTTCTGGTAGTCTTTAATTGTTGATTCTAAAATGTGTATTTGATCATGTATATTTTTTTGCTGTTTGTTCTTTGTTATAGGGCCAAAAAGATTGGAGAAGTGGTTTATCCATACGTGTCCGTTTTGGATAGATAACTCAAACTGATAACTGTATCATAAAGTGTCCAATGTTGTTAGTCGTGTGGTTTGGCCTCAGACCACTAAGTGTGAGCAGGGGCTAGCTTGGGCTAGTGGAAGAGTGGGGGTTGGGCCTGTTTGCCTGCTCACGGCCTGGGCTTCAGCAGGCTATAGCCTATGTCATGTATGCTTTTCTTTTAATCTTATATGCATGCATGATGATTTCATTAATCTGTGTCTATATTTCATGTCTATCTATTTTTGTAGCATAACTTAGTGCATTAGCGTGGCTTGGCGGAGCTCTTGAATTTTTTGGAGGTAGACGATGTGAATTGAACCATTTCAAGGAAACAGATTCTGGCGTAACGCAGATATATTTATCATTATTTTATCTGTTGGAATAAACAGCATGTTACAAGATAAAAAAATGTTTTGAAATGTGTACTCTTGAATTATATTTAAAATACATTAACTTGAAATGAAAACAGGGCTTGCTTTAAAAAATCTGTAATGGCTAATGACAAATTGAATTGTAATGTTAGAATGTTAAGACATCATAATCAAAGATGGCAGCTCAAGCCATTTTATTTCGATTTGAAAGTCCATGCCCATTCTATTTCATTGAATCAATCATTTTTTCCCCACATTTCATTTTCTCCATTTAGTTTTTCCTGGCTTCCGTTTTTCCCAGTTTTCACTCTTAAAATCACACATTTTTAACAGAAACTTTTAATTACCAGTCAAAGGTTTGGACACACCTACTCATTCAAGGGGTTTTCTTTATTTTTACTATTTTCTTTATTGTAGAATAATAGTGAAGATATTAAAATCATGAAATGACACAAATAGAATCATGTAGTAATAAAAATAAAATGTTAATCATATCAAATTATATTTTACATTCTTCAAAGCAGCCACCCTTTGCCTTGATGACATCTTTGCACACTCTTGGCATTCTCTCAACCAGCTTCAAGAGGAATGCTATTCCAACAGTCTTGAAGGAGTTCTCACATATGCTGAGCACTTGTTGGCTGCTTTTCCTTCACTCTGCAGTCCAACTCATCCTAAACCATTTCAATTGGGTTGAGATTGGGTGATTGTGGAGGCCAGGTCATCTGATGCAGCACTCCATCACTTGGTCAAATAGCCCTTACATAGCCTGGAAGTGTGTTGGGTCAATGCCCTGTTGAAAAACAAATGACAGTCCCACTAAGCGCAAACCAGATGGGATGGCGCATCGCTGCAGAATGCTGTGGTAGCCATGCTGGTAAGTTGCCTTGAATTCTAAATATATCATTGACAGTGTCACCAGCAAAGCACCCCCACACCAACTCCTCCATGCTTCACGGTGGGAACTACACATGCAGAGATAATCCGTTCACCTACTCTGCGTCTCATAAAGACACAGCGGTTCGAACCAAAAATCTCAAATTTGGACTGATCAGACCAAAAAGGACAGATTTTCACCGGTCTAATGTCCATTGCTCATCTTGGCCCAAGCAAGACTCTTTTTCTTATTGGTGTCCTTTAGTAGTGGTTTCTTTGCAGCAATTCAACCATGAAGGCCTGATTCACACAGTCTCCTCTGAACAGTTGATGTTGAGATGTGTTTGTACTTGAACTCTATGAAGCATTTATTTTGGCTGCAATCTGAGTTGCAGTTAACTCTAATGAACTTATCCTCTGCAGTAGAGGTAACTCTGGGTCTTCCTTTCCTGTGGCGGTCCTCATGAGAGCCAGTTTCATCATAGCGCTTGATGGTTTTTGCGACTGCACTTGAAGAAACGTTCAAAGTTCATGAAACTTTCCGGATTGACTGACCTTCATGTCTTAAAATAATGATGGACTGTCATTTCTCTTTGCTTATTTGTGCTGTTCTTGCCATAATATGGTCTTTTACCAAAAAGGGCTATCTTCTGTATACCACCCCTACCTTGTCACAACACAACTGATTGGCTCAAATGCATTAATTTCACAAATACACTTTTTACAAGGCACACCTGTTATTTAATTGAAATGAATTCCAGGTGACTACCTCATGAAGGTGGTTGAGAGAATGCCAAGAGTGTGCAAAGCGATCATCAAGGCAAAGGGTGGCTACCCTTTGGAAGAATCTCAAATATAACACTGTTTTGGTTGCTACATGATTCCATTTATGCCTTTTCTATTATTCGACATTGTAGAAAACAGTAAAAATAAAGAAAAACCCTTGAATGAGTAGGTATGTCCAAACTTTTGACTGGTACTGTACATTGGGATGATTCACCCACCTGCTGCCTCAGATGTTGAGGAGGTCTCATATCTACAGTACAGACCTTCAGTCTCCCTTCTATCCCCAGGCCCCCGCCGAGTCCAGTCCAGACAGTCTTTGCTGCATGGGAGGGAGACTGTTGTGCAACTCAGCACGTGTTCAACAGCTCAGTTAGTGCATCCAGCTACCTCTCCCTTGCTCTATTCTGTACCAGTGCAGGCAGCCGCCCCCAGTCTCCCAGGGTTTTACATGGAGCAGTACCAGGACTTCTGGTACACATACAGTTGAAGTATGACTTATACATACACTTAGGCGTGAGTCATTAAAACTCGTTTTTCAACCACTCCACAGATTTCTTGTTAACAAAGTTTTGGCAAGTCGGTTATGACATCTACTTTGTGCATGACACGTCATTTTTCAAACAATTGTTTACAGACAGACTATTTCACTTATAATTCACTGTATCACAATTCCAGTGGGTCAGAAGTTTACATACACTAAGCTGACTGTGCCTTTAAACAGCTTGGAAAATTCCAGAAAAGGACGTCATGGCATTAGAAGGTTCTGATAGGCTAATTGACCTCATTTGAGTCAATTGGAGGTGTACCTGTGGATGTATTTCAAGGCCTACCTTCAAACTCAGTGCCTCTTTGCTTGACATCATGGGAAAATCAAAAGAAATCAGCCAAGACCAAGAATTGTAGACCTCCACAAGTCTGGTTCATCCTTGGGAGCAATTTCCAAATGCCTGAAGGTACCATGTACATCTGTACAAACAATAGTACTCAAGTATAAACACCATGGGACCACGCAGCCGTCATACCGCTCAGGAAGGAGACGCGTTCTGTCTCCTAGAGATGAACACACTATGGTGCGAAAAGTGCAAATCAATCCCAGAACAACAGCAAAGGACCTTGTGAAGATGCTGGAAGAAACAGGTACAAAAGTATCTATATCCACAGTAAAACGAGTCCTATATCGACATAACCCGAAAGGCCGCTCAGCAAGGAAGAAGCCACAGCTCCAAAACCGCCATAAAAAAAGCCAGACTACGGTTTGCAAGTGCACATAGGGACAAAGATCATACTATTTGGAGAAATGTCCTCTTGTCTGATGAAACAAAAATAGAACTGTTTGGCCATAATGACCATTGTACTGTTTGAAGGATAAAAGGGGAGGCTTGCAAGCCATAGAACACCATCCCAACCGTGAAGCACAGGGGTGGCTGCATCATGTTGTGGGGGTGCTTTGCTGCAGGAGGGACTGGTGCACTTCACAAAATAGATGGCATCATGAGGCAGGAAAATTATGTGGATATATTGAAGCAACATCTCAAGAAATCAGTCAGGAAGTTAAAGCTTGGTCGCAAATGGGACTTCCAAATGGACAATGACCCCAAGCATACTTCCAAAGTTGTGGCAAAATGGCTTAAGGACAACAAAGTCAAGGTATTGGAGTGGCCATCACAAAGCCCTGACCTCATACTGTAGAAAAGTTGTGGGCAGAACTGAAAAAGCGTGTGCGAGCAAGGAAGCCTACAACCCTGATTCAGTTACACCAGCTCTGTCAGGAAGAATGGGCCAAAATTCACCCAACTTATTGTGGGAAGCATGTGGAAGGCTACCTGAAATGTTTGACCCATGTTAAACAATTTAAAGGCAATGCTACCAAATACTAATTGAGTGTATGTAAACTACTGACCCACTGGGAATGGGATGAAAGAAATAAAAGCTTAAATAATGATTCTCTACTATTATTCTGACATTTCACACTCTTAAAATAAAGTGGTGATCCTAACTGACCTAAGCCAGGGAATAATTTTTTTTACAAGAATTCAATGTCAGGATTTGTGAAAAAAATAGTTTAAATGTATTTGGCTAAGGTGTATGTAAACTTCCGACTTCAGCAGTATCCACATACTCCAGTACAACATCCAGTGCTTTTACGAGTACTTCTGACGGTGTCAATCCTTCTACTACAGGGAGCTGAGGCCTGACTTGGAGGCCCCTTGTCTGACTGAGGAAGAAGTAGTAGTGGAAGAGGCAGCATGGGAGCTTTGACGAGCAGTGGCTCTTTTCTGATGAGGAGATGGAGAAACTGGAGGCCATACTTGGAGTTGAAGTTGGAGTTGGCAGTGGAGATGGGCTTCCTCTCTGCTTCTGAAGTATAAGTTAGAATATTGGTAGGTATATGTTTGCTGTTACATTGTTAATTTTTATGGCAATATGCTATTAGAAAATATTTGTTAAATAATGTAATCCTAACAATTTCGCATTTTCTGAGTCAGATTTCTGTGTGGGTGTGTCTGTGTGAGTGTGCGAGCTAGTGAGAATCTGCGCTTACGTGTCTGTCTGACTGGTTCGGATAATGAGCGATTGTACTTCGTCCTGAAACACAACCATTCCCTTCTCTCTAAACTCCCAGACGTTCACCTCTTATTTTATTTACTTTCATTGAAATCTTATTTTACCAGGTAAGATGAATGAGACTACATTCTTATTTGCAGCAACAACCTGGGGAATAGTTACAGGGGAGAGGAAAGGGGATGAATGAGCCAATTGGAAGCTGGGGATGATTAAGTGGCCATGATGGTATGAGGGCCAGATTGGGAATTTAGCCAGGACACCCTACACTTACAAGTGCCATTGGATCTTTAGTGACCACAGAGAGTCAGGACACCTGTTTAATGTCCCATCCAAAAGACGGCACCCTACACAGGGCAATGTCCCCAATCACTGCCCTGGGGCATTGGTATATTTTTTTAAACCAGATTGCCTCTTACTGGCCCCCCAACACCACTTCCAGAAGCATCTGGTCTTCCATCCAGGGACAGACCAGGACCAACCCTGCTTACCTTCAGAGGAAAGCCATCAGTGGGATTCTGGGTGGTATACTGCTGACCAATCCAACCCCTGGTACCTACCTGCACAGGCCAGGTCTAGCTCTCCTTTGCCAAACCACAGCTGAGCTCCGTGCACCGTACAGGTGTGGAACTGCAGCCTGAACACGGCCTCCCTCTCTGAGCCACGTGGCCGCCGGTGATAGCACTTCACCTGGAGAAAGAGACAAGGAAGAGAAACACAGAGAGCGATCAAGTGGCCACACTATTATTTACACAGACTCTGTGTTTGAGACTTAGGACTTAGGCAATCACATTCTAGTTCAAATCACGTTATTGTCATGGAATATTTGGTGGCAACATGGAGGATAATATGCCTGAAAGTGGATCCATGGCTGAAGCTTTACAGATTCTGGCTGTTGAAAGGGTCAAAGAGAAAAGGAGACGGGACTGGTAGATGAAGACGGAGAGGAGTTGAGTTGGCTAGTTGACTAGTTGAGTGATGACTAGTTTGTCCATTTTGTTAAACACTCACCACGATGTCCCCCTTCAGCAGTAGTGCCGGCTCGAGTGTCACACACAGCTTTCTCGCCCTGGAGCCCTGGGGGTCGCTACACAGAGAGACATGAACATAGTCAAAACACATTCAATCATCTGTAAAACACACCCCCCAAGGTAGTAAAACACAGGCAAACAATGTTCAGTTGGAATAAACACAGACCAGCACACATGTAAACACAAGCGGTAGCACATATGAATAAAGTCCCAACAAAGGTACCCAAGTACCTACTGTGTCTGAAGGTGGAAAGGGAGCACAGTGAGAAATATACTGACCATATGGTATTAACAACATAATTAACTCACTAGATGCCTGATGTGTAGACCAGCTGTAGAGACTGGTAGATCTTCAGGAAAGGATAGTAACCTGCACAGAAAGCGAGTAGGCGTAGGAATGAAGGATAGGAGAGACCGCCGGGGGAGAAAGATTATGCTGATGTGAGGTCATTAAAAGAAGAAGTGGAGGTAATCTAACTCCCCCCATTCAGTGAGAGACGACAAGTTCATGCACATTTCTTTTGTTGAGAAATAATGCACCCAACATCTTAGTTGGATGTAAAATCGCAGGACGGCAAAATTACCTTGGCAAAATTAATGACAGATTTCTTGAGTTTCTTAATCTTAGATTATTTTGAGGAAGTGTATACTGGCTACAGAGTTGAAACAACTCAGATTTGACAGTGTAGTGAACACTGCTACATCACATTGGGACACTGACCTCCTCCTGCTGCCTGGAAGTTGGGCAGGCTGGGGATGAGGACCTGGTGGAGGAACAGAGGCCTGCTGTTCATCCTGATCGCCCCCGACAGCAGACCCCCAAAGTAGTAGATATACCTGGGGAGGAAAAAAGAGAGAGAGAGAGAGATTGGGGCATTTACAATTAAGAGGGATGGTGCATACTCAAACAGGTGACAACCTAGCTGCAACATACAAGGTGAAGGAGAAAAGTTGGGAAGATGGCATGACATAAAAGTGGCGTGACATTAAAAAAAAAGAGCGATTCTCCTGCCTGTTTTGAGAGGGCTGCAGCGAGGAGGACACTTTGTCTTCGCAGAACTTCCTCATGGCCAGAGTGGTCAGGGCCTGGTCCACCCTGCATAGACACAAACATAGCATCAAGAACTCTCTGTACAAGTGTACACACGTGCGGCATCAACATGACTGACAGTATGCATGTGCACACAAACGCCCGCGCACACAGTCATCGCATACCCTGCGGAGATCTTGCTGTAGTGCATGTAGGCCGCCACGATGACCCCCGTCCTCCCCTTGTTTCCCTGTGAGAGAGAAGGAGGAGGAAAGATAAAAAAGAGAGCTATGTAGGGCAACTGGACATATTTGAACAGAACAAACAATACAAACAATGCAAACAGCAGCAACGCAACAGTACAGCCTCTCCTCTGACCTTGCAGTGCAGGACGACCACGTTGCAGGGGTCAGAGGTGAGCCAGGTCTCCATGGCCTTACACATGGCACAGATCTTGTCCAGGGGTGGGGCGTGCAGGTCTGGCCAACCAAAGTCTTCAACCTGAGTTTGGCACACACAGTGAAGTTATCCATCTCTGGATAAACCTTCTATGGGAAGCAGTGATCGTAACCAGGATTTGAGAGCACTATACTAGTGACACTCAATTACAGGTATATTGCACAAATATATTGCATCTCTATGGTGGTCATCCTACCTTGGGGTTGAGTCTGGTGATGTCATGACGCTTCTCAGAAAGGTTTAAGAGCTGGGAGAAGCAGACATTGAGACAAAGAGAAGGGGAAATCACAATGTCACACCCAGTAAGCACACAACCACCACACACCGTTGTCTCAACATTGACCGCAAGTTGTCTGACATAATATGCACAAAACATTACATTAAAGTGCTGGGTGGAACAAAACAATGACCTTTTGTTACAAAAAAACAATATACTGTTTGTATTGCTTCTTTATAACACCATACAGTAACATAGTTAATATACCCGACCGGGCCCTAAGAATGAACAATCGTCACTTGCTAACTATATGAAAGAGTAATGGAAGATGGCGCACCACGAACAAAAATCTTTGTTTTCGTTTTATTAACATTTAGGGGAGAAACAAGTCTTGGCAACAGATTATTATTTTTTTAAACTTTATCATTCAACAAATTGTCTCCTTTCATCGCCATTCAGACCAGGGCCCATACTCAGAGCAGTGAGTGCTGATCTAGGATCAGTTTTGCCTTTTGGATCATAATGAATAAGATTACATGGACAGGGGGGCCCGGGTCCTAGATCAGCACTCCTACTCTGAGACACTCTGTGAATATGTGCCCGGATGTGGACAACCTTAACTTGCGAGGGCCAGTGTGGGTGCAGGTTTTAGCTCCAGTCCAGCAGTAACCTAATTTTAAAACTCAAAGCCTTGATTGAGGACTATGATTAGTTGTAAGTTGTGTAAGGTGTGTTACTGTTTGGCTGGAGCAACAGCCTGCACCTACTGTACATCGAGCCTCGAAGGTTATGTCATCCCACCCCTGGCTGACCGACAATTAACTAACTTTTGGTAGCCACAATAATATACAGGCTTCTTGTTAGTCATATGTATCAATTGATGTACCCAGCACCAAAATCATGTACATTAATACACGCAATGGAAAAAGTACATTAGCACACGCAATGGAAAAAGTTTTAAAACGTTTTGTTAACGGAAAATAAAAATGAGTGTTTCTCATTGGACAAATCCCCAGGTAGTCCTTACCTGTTTCGGTCTACTTTGTTATGTTTTGTGCCTGAACGTTCACATTTTGGACGTGTGAATTGCCTTTCTCCACGTACAGTACTCATTCCCCCCCAACTCACCAGGAACTTGTCTTGGTGTTTGGACTTGAGCATGGCAGCCACTTCCTGTAAGTTGCCACGGTAACATTGTTCTTCCAGATCGGGCAGGAAGAAAACAGAGATGATCCTCTCAGTGATGTAGGTGAGGTCAAAATCATAGTGCCTCGCCATCACTCTCTCCATCGCACACTCCCCACTCTTACTCCTGGAGGAGAGGAGAGGAGAGGAGAGGAGAGGAGAGGAGAGGAGAGGAGAGGAGAGGAGAGGAGAGGAGAGGAGAGGAGAGGAGAGGAGAGGAGAGGAGAGGAGAGGAGAGGAGAGGAGAGGAGAGGAGAGGAGAGGAGAGGAGAGGAGAGGAGAGGAGAGGAGAGGAGAGGAGAGGAGAGGAGAGGAGAGGAGAGGAGAGGAGAGGAGAGGAGAGGAGAGGAGAGGAGAGGAGAGGAGAGGAGAGGAGAGGAGAGGAGAGAGAGAGAGAGAGAGAGAGAGAGAGAGAGAGAGAGAGAGAGAGAGAAACAGTCAGTTCATCTCTATAATGTATTCTATTCTGTGGTTAGCAAAAACTTCAGTCTTAGATCAATTGTCTGGGGCCAATTTAACCTCACCTTTCACGTTAAAAAAAATCATAACCATCATGCTTTTAGGGAATGAGGATCATTTTGTAAATGTGAATTTGACCATTTCCAGTCCCCTTTCTTAGTGGGTCCAGGGTCCATCCCAGAATAATTTATACGTAGAAGGACTAAGGAGCTCACTTCAGGTACCTTTTTAAAAGAACATTCTACTCCAAAATGAATGAAAATAAAATTTAGCTGACACCATCTAAAATATAATATCCACCTCCATAATGACCCCAAAATTATTTTAACATATTGGACCATGCATATAGCCTATGCATGGTTTGCATTATCAGATGTGCCATTAGCAATAAGCATTATCACCTGCAGCCCAACAGATGCAGCATAGGGGCTATAAATACATATGTTGAAGCATGGTGCTTTTCCATCTGCATTTATCCCATTACCCCCATTCGGACATCCTGATTGATATTAGAATGAATCATGATTAAAAAATATATTATTAATAATTATTGTATTACAAAGTATGTCATTGCCCTTTTAAGATGCCATTGCCCCTTCAAGAGCTCTGTTGCTCAGCTGCGCCTAAACCATCACAAACCATCCTAAACCATGCTTGAAACTCTGGTTGTGTGGTTGTAACTGCATTTTTTAAATGATGTCACGTGTGCAATTGTAGGCGTAAAGAAATAAACAAATTAACAATGGAAAGCTGGGATCCCCCTCCAAAAGACAAAAGTGTTCTTCCTGTGATTGCATTAAGACATTTTGTGCATTGACTGCTTGCATAGGCGGAGCATTAGTTTCAAGTTAGGGGGAAGCTAAACAATTAAAAAAATATATATATATAAAAAAAAAAAAAAACACATTTATGATAAAATACTATTCCTAACATGATGAGTAGATTGGAGAGTCATAAATTAGGTTAATAATATAACCCACTGGGCACACCACCACCATTTCAACATGGATAATTGGGTAATATTTGGTTGAGACGTTGATCAATGAGATTAAAACCCATATACATCCACTCAAAAAGAAAGCCAAAAGCTAGCTGAATTTCCAATGTGTTATCACTATGCTTTCAACCATCTAAATGCACAACCAAATTCCACTGGAAAAACAATGTCGGATTTTTGGTTTGGCTGTCACCCAGATGTCTATCTCTGCACTTCCAACCATTTAAAAGCACAGCAAAGTTAAAATGGGACTACAATGTAAGATATTATGTTTATTTATACAACAGATGAATGAATGTAATGATCACTGTGCTTCATCTAATAGCAGAACCAAATGACTTGGATTGCAGTTAAAACTACAGTGCTTTCAGAAAGTATTCACACCCTTCTTCCATATTTTGTTGCGTTACAGCCTGTATTTAACATGATTCAATTGAGATTTTTGTCGTCATAGGCCCCATTATGTCAAAGTGGAATGATGTTTTTTTTTTTTAATGACAAATTAATTCAATTATGAAAAGCTGAAATGTCTCGAGTCAATAGGTCTTCAACCCCCTTGTTTTTCAAAGCCTAAATAAGTTCAGGAGTAAAACCTTTGCTTAACAAGTCATTTAATAAATTACATGGACTCACCCGGTGTGCAATAATAGTGTTTTGAATGACTACCGCAATCTCTGTACCCCACACATACTACTATCTGTAAGGTCCCTCAGCCGAGCAGTGAATTTCAGACAGATTCAACCACAAATACCAGGGAGGTTTTCCAATGCCTAGCAAAGGGCACCTATTGGTAGATGGGTGAAAACATTGAATATCCCTTTTGAGCATGGTGAAGGTTTTAATTACACTTTGGACGGTGTATCAATACACCCAGTCACTACAAAGATACAGGTGTCCTTCCTAACTCAGTTGCAAGAGGAATGACTTTAAAACAGTTAGAGTTTGATGGCTGTGAAAGGGTCAAATGGAGGAAGTCCAGGTCTGGCCAACCAAAGTCTACAACCTAATACATCTCCTTCGAATGTTCAAATGTTGTTGCTTTGACAACCAAACACAATTCAATATCATTACATTTGAAATGAACCAGAGCTGGAAACCCTAGGCCTATTGTATTGTCTATTTTTAGTTGAATTCTGGGTTGAATTGGAACAATGGCTGTTGATGACTGCAAAAGATATCTAGGCCTAAAGAGAATTATTGATGATATGACTGTATGGTCACATTTCATTTGCACTGTTAAACCTACCCTTTGGAATGACTTCGATAACAACAGTGAATCTATTTAGTTTTTAAGAGGAGATCTTTATGGTAGCACATTGGTAATAGTCAGTGACAAATATCATGGCTGGGCTTGGTTAAAACCTTGGGTGGGAGGCCAAAGGGTAGCTGTAGATAGATCAAATTCTCCACTAGGAGGTACTTCCCAGTCTAGTTTTTTTTCTGACGTTGGATAGAACGTTGAAGATCTGACGTTGTTTTGAAGGTACAAATTCACCATATTTCGTACAAGGTTTTTCTATGTTGAACTTTCACCCTCAAAACAAGTTTATTTTAATTACACTTTTTCAAAATCCAATATATTTTGCACATAGATTCCACATCACAATACGTTGACAGATTACATCGAAACAACCTTGATTCAACCAGTTGTGCCCAGTGGGAACTGACTCACTGTTAGCAAAAAAAAATACCGTTCTGCTTTTCCTCTCCTTTCTTAGCACACATCCAGAGCTCAGCCCCAGCTCGAGGGAAATGTTTTAGGAGGAGCCAAGAGAAATATGAGAAAAAAACATGGCCTTTTATAAACATATTTCATGCAATTCCATGCCACTTTTATTCCATGACTGAAGACAATAGCAGAACTTTAATAGCACAAAAGTGACAGGGTAGGCTACTCTGCTAACACGGACAAACTAAGATCAACAAAAAACTGCCTCGTCTTTGAACGCAACCATCTAATCAAGACCTATGAAAATGGGATACATGTTGTAGACTATGATGTCCATCTACCCTGGAGGAGGAAATTATTGTCCCAAAAAAAGCTTTCCAGGAGCACGGACTCGCCCAATGATAGACAGTGAATATGCGCACTCACCGGTGATATGGCCGATGCCATCGGCTATAGTGCCAATACGATAAGCTACTGTTAGCTCAATAACCTATTGCGAGTTCAGGATTTTGATAGCCTAACTAAAGACCAGTTCGTTTTTTCTTTGTCTCCTCTTTTTTCCCCAGCCACAGTATCTTGAAATACTACGATAGGCTTAGGCTTATTTTAGATGCTTTTCACCAACAGCCGCAAATCAACAATCAGCTATTTACCCAAATTGCGTGCTTATACCTTGGCGATTTAAAACAATCCACAGCTATTTAAAAAAGCTATAAAAAAAAAGAAGCTAATGATCTTCTGTGCCTAAATCATGCTCTCTGGTGGATTTAATGTATTTTTGTATAAACAGGAGTAATTATATGGCAAGTTAAATTCCATTTAGCCTATTGGACACGACACCTGTGACTGCTTGGACCTCAGAATACATGTTTCCCTTCCTATCCGGAGTGGGACAGAAAAATAACCTCTACCTCATCAAAACAAAGGAGCTGATCGTGGACTTCAGGAGACAGCAAAGGGAGCACGCCCCCATACACAGACGAGGCCGCAGTGGAGAAAGTGAAAAGGTTCAAGTTCCTTGGCGTACACATCACTGATAATCTGAAATGGTCCACCCGCACAGACAGTGTGGTCAAGAAGGCGCCTCTTCAACCTCAGGAGGCTGAAGAAATTCGACTTGGCCCCTAAGACCCTAAGAAACCTTTACAGATGCACCATTGAGAGCATCCTGTCGGGCTGTATCACCGCTTGGTACGGCAACTGCACCGTCCGCAAACGCAGGGCTCTCCAGAGGGTGGTGCGGTCTGCCCAACGCTTCACTGGGGTCATACTGCCCTCCGGGACACCTACAGCACCCGGTGTCACGCGAAGGCCAAGAAGATCATCAACGACCTCAGCCACCCGAGGTCAGTATATGTGCATCAAATCTTGTACCGAGAGACTGAAAAACAGCTTCTATCTCAAGGCCATCAGACTGCTAAATAGTCACCACTAGCCGGCCTCCGCCCGGTACTCTGCCCACAACTTCAGTCATTGTCACTAGGCGGCTACCTCCTGGTTACGCTAACATGCACCTTAGAGGCTGTTACTCTATGTACATAGTCATGGAACACTGGTCCCTTAAATAATGTTTCCATACTGTTTTTACCCACTTCATACATACAGTGCCTTGCGAAAGTATTTGGCCCCCTTGAACTTTGTGACCTTTTGCCACATTTCAGGATTCAAACATAAAGATATAAAACTGTATTTTTTTGTGAAGAATCAACAACAAGTGGGACACAATCATGAATTGGAACGATATTTATTGGATATTTCAAACTTTTTTAACAAATCAAAAACTGAAAAATTGGGCGTGCAAAATTATTCAGCCCCTTTACTTTCAGTGCAGCAAACTCTCTCCAGAAGTTCATTGAGGATCTCTGAATGATCCAATGTTGACCTAAATGACTAATGATGATAAATACAATCCACCTGTGTGTAATCAAGTCTCCGTATAAATGCACCTGCACTCTGATAGTCTCAGAGGTCCGTTAAAAGCGCAGAGAGCATCATGAAGAACAAGGAACACACCAGGCAGGTCCGAGATACTGTTGTGAAGAAGTTTAAAGCCGGATTTGGATACAAAAAGATTTCCCAAGCTTTAAACATCCCAAGGAGCACTGTGCATGCGATAATATTGAAATGGAAGTAGTGTCAGACCACTGCAAATCTACCAAGACCTGGCCGTCTCTCTAAACTTTCAGCTCATACAAGGAGAAGACTGATCAGAGATGCAGCCAAGAGGCCCATGATCACTCTGGATGAACTGCAGAGATCTACAGCTGAGGTGGGAGACTCTGTCCATAGGACAACAATCATTCGTATATTGCACAAATCTGGTCTTTATGGAAGAGTGGCAAGAAGAAAGCCATTTCTTAAAGATATCCATAAAAAGTGTTGTTTAAAGTTTGCCACAAGCCACCTGGGAGACACACCAAACATGTGGAAGAAGGTGCTCTGGTCAGATGAAACCAAAATTGAACTTTTGGCAACAATGCAAAACGTTATGTTTGGCGTAAAAGCAACACAGCTGAACACACCATCCCCACTGTCAAACATGGTGGTGGCAGCATCATGGTTTGGGCCTGCTTTTCTTCAGCAGGGACAGGGAAGATGGTTAAAATTGATGGGAAGATGGATGGAGCCAAATACAGGACCATTCTGGAAGAAAACCTGATGGAGTCTGCAAAAGACCTGAGACTGGGACGGAGATTTGTCTTCCAACAAGACAATGATCCAAAACATAAAGCAAAATCTACATTGGAATGGTTCAAAAATAAACATATCCAGGTGTTAGAATGGCCAAGTCAAAGTCCAGACCTGAATCCAATCGAGAATCTGTGAAAAGAACTGAAAACTGCTGTTCACAAATGCTCTCCATCCAACCTCACTGAGCTCGAGCTGTTTTGCAAGGAGGAATGGGAAAAAATGTCAGTCTCTCGATGTGCAAAACTGAGAGACATACCCCAAGCGACTTACAGCTGTAATCGCAGCAACAGGTGGCGCTACAAAGTATTAACTTAAGGGGGCTGAATAATTTTGCACGCCCAATTTTTGATTTGTTAAAAAAGTTTGAAATATCCAATAAATGTCGTTCCACTTTATGATTGTGTCCCACTTGTTGTTGATTCTTCACAAAAAAATACAGTTTTATATCTTTATGTTTGAAGCCTGAAATGTGGCAAAAGGTCGCAAAGTTCAAGGGGGCCGAATACTTTCGCAAGGCACTGTATATACTGTATTCTAGTCAAGGCCTATCCTATTTAACCATTGCAATACTACTCTTCAGATATACTACATATTCTATCCATATCCTGTCTATACATCCCATCGCGCACACACATACATATTCAAGGATTTTTCTTTTTCCTATTTTCTACTTTATAGAATAATAGTGAAGACATCAAAACTATGAAATAACACGTAGTAACCAAGTGATGAACAAATCAAAATATATTTTATATTTGAGATTCTTCAACGTATGTGTCAGGAATTCCCCAGGGTAGCTGTTTAGGCCCCTTGTTTTTTAAATCTTTACTAACGACATGCCACTGGCTTTGAGTAAGGTCAGTGTGTCTATGTATGCGGTCGACTCAACACGTCAGCTGCTACAGCGACAGAAATGACAGCAACACTTAAAGAGCTGCAGTTAGTATCGGAATGGGTAGCAAAGAATAAGATAGTCCTAAAAATGTACAAAACTAAAAGCATTGTATTTGGGATAAATCATTCACTAAACCCTAAACCTCAACTACGTCTCGTAACGAATGATGTGGAAATTGAGCAAGTTGAGGTGACTAAACTGCTTGGCTGTGCTGGTTTGGCAGAAGCTAATGGGGATCCCTAATAAATACATTGCATCCGGGAAGTATTCAGACCCCTTCACTTTTTCCACATTTTGTTAATTTACAGCCTTACTATAAAATTGTTTTCCCTCCTCATCAATCTACACACAATACCCCATAATGACAAAGCAAAAACAAGTTCAAACTACATTTTTAACTGAAATATCACGTTTCCGTAAGTATTCAGACCCTTTACTCCGTACTTTGTTGAAGCACTTTTGGCAGCGATTACAGCCTCGAGTCTTCAGGGGTATGCCTGGCAAACCTGTATTTGGGGAGTTTCTCCCATTCTTCTCCGCTGATCCTCTCAAGCCCCGTCAGGTTGGATGTGGAGCGTCGCTGCACAGGTGTTTTCAGGTCTCTCCAGAGATGTTCGATCTGGTTCAAGTCCGGGCTCTGCCTGGACCACTCAAGGACATTCAGAGACTTGTCCCCAAGCCACTCATGCATTGTCTTGGTTCATGCATTGTCATTGACCCCCAGTCTGAGGTCCTGAGCGCTCTGGAGCAGGTTTTCATCAAGGATCTCATCAAGGATCAAGGATCTCTCTGTACGTTGATGACGGAGGCCACTGTTTTCTTGGGGACCTTCAATTCTTCAGAAATGTGTTGGTACCACAGGTAACACAATCCTGTCTCAGAGCTCTACAGATCATTTCTTTAACGTCATGGCTTGGTTTTTGCTCTGACATGCGCTGTAAACTGTGGGACTGAGGTGGGTGCCTTTCCAATCAATTGAATTTACCACAGGTGCACTCCAACAAGTTGAAGAATCATCACAAGGATGATCAATGGAAACAGGATGCACATAATGGCAATTTCAAATCTCATAGCAAAGGGTCTGAATTTGCTTTGTCATTATAGGATAGATGTCTTTTTTCTTCTACCCCATTTCTTCTCCTTTCATTTCATGGTATCCAATTAGTAGTAGTTACAGTCTTTTCTCATCGCTGAGTCCATACGGACTCGGGAGAGGTGAACGTCGAGAGCCACGCATCCTCCGAAACACAACCCAACCTAGCCGCACTGCTTCTTGAAGCCAGCCACACCAATATGTCGGAGGAAACACCGTACACCTGGCGCCCTGGTCAGAGTGCACTGCGCCCGGGCCGCCACAGGAGTCGTGAGTGCACGATGAGACAAGGATATCCCTGCCGGCCAAACCCGGACGACGCTGGGCCAATTGTGCGTCGCCCCATGGGCCATCCCGGTCGCGGCCAGCTGCGACAGAGCCTGGGCTCGAACCCAGAATCTCTGGTGGCACTGTATGTTTTGCGACCAATAAAACTGTATTTGATTTCATAGATCTTGTAAATTGGATGTGCCTCAAGATGAATATTGATCTCTCATAGAACACACAACAAGCTGTGAGTGCACGATGAGACAAGGATATCCCTGCCGGCCAAACCCGGACGACGCTGGGCCAATTGTGCGTCGCCCCATGGGCCTCCCGGTCGCGGCCAGCTGTGACAGAGCCTGGGCTCGAACCCAGAATCTCTGGTGGCACTGTATGTTTTGCGACCAATAAAACTGTATTTGATTTCATAGATCTTGTAAATTGGATGTGCCTCAAGATGAATATTGATCTCTCATAGAACACACAACAACAAGCTGTGTAGGTAAATAGGTAAACTATTCCACTATGGGGTTGTCTGATTTTGTTTTAATAACATTACAAAAATAGCAGCACTGGAAAGTTAAATCTTAACTAATAAAGTATAAACTTTGAATTACTTTGCTAGTAGCTACAGTAGGCTACACCGCTATTTGAGTTGAGCGCCCTAGTGGTGCGTGTTATATAATATTTAGTTCCCTTCAGCTGAACATCGGAGTGTCAGCATAAATCATGCATGTCAGTGCAGTACACACAATGTAACAGATGTGTATTTATTTGAGAATACAATTATTTTGACATTTATTTCGCAGAACAGACATGCTTCTGTTTGAAGCGGACATCTCCAAAACGTCCATATGATGGAAATCTGTCGGAGAGACAGACAACTTTAACCAGATTATATCACTGGCCTCATTTATCACTCTCTGCTATTGATTGAATCAAGTCCTTTACTACAGAATATAAAAAGCATTTGGTACCTGGGAAGGAAGATCCTCTTCTTATGGGACAGGGACTTAGTAGACCCCTGCTGAGAAAAAGGCATAAAGAGAGAGAACACATTACTAAAGTTGTACAGTTCAAAACCATAGAAATAAGAATGATACAGTGCCTTCGGAAAGTATTCAGACCCTTTCACTTTTTTCCACTTTGTTACATTATAGGATTATTCTAAAATTTTGTAAATAGTCCCCCCCCCCTCATCAATCTACACACAATACCACATAATGACAAACCAAAAACAGGATAAGAAATGTAAAAAATTAAACGGAAATATCACATTTACATAATTATTCAGAGTCTTCTTGGGTATGACGCTACAAGCTTGGCACCCCTGTATTTGGGGCGTTTCTGCCATTTGTCTCTGCAAATCCTCTCAAGCTCTGTCAGGTTGGATGGGAAGCGTCGCTGCACAGTTTTTTTCAGGTCTCTCCAGAGATGTTCGATCTGGTTCAAGTCCGGGCTCTTGCTGGGCCACTCAAGGACATTCAGGGACTTGTCCCCAGCCACTCCTGCATTGTCTTGGCTGTGTGCTTAGGGTCGTTGTACTGTCGGCCTGAGGTCCTAAGCGCTCTGGAGCAGGTTTTCATCAAGGATCTCTCTGTTCTTTGCTCCGTTAGCTAATTTTAGCTAATTTTTCCGAACATATTTTCTTATTTTGTTGCTTGTTTTGTCTCCCATTCAGCATTTCAGTTTTCCTTTCTTTTCTTTTCAATGTAAAACATGTACATTTAAATATTTGTAGGATACATTTTTTTCAGCAGCTTCTGCTAAATTTTTGAACTCTTTCTTACCCTTTTCAAACATGTGGAATGTGCCACCTTGAAAGAGTCTTGGTTAAGGCATGTTTGACCGTAAGGGTTCACAAAACCTTCTCTGGAGCCAGTGAACAAGCATTTTACATGTCTGTAAAGGAATGCCGCTTCTGAAGTGGGACTAACATCCATCACTACCATAAACACAACACAGCACATCAATAAGCAACATGTATTGTCATCAGGGAAACAGTACAGAACCTTCTATGCTGTAGCAGAATTCTGCTGTCTGAAAGGGTACAGACGCGGGCGGCACTCATTAAAATTGTCTGAAGGTTATCAAATGTCACTATCGACACGTTACTGTAGTGGTGTTCTATGTCTGTAAAGCAGTGGTCACCAACCGGTCGATCGCGATGACTAGAGAGAGATTCAATGAATACAGCAAAGAGCTGCTATGTTATGAGTTATGGTTTAAGTTATTCGGAACTGTCAACACTTTGTTCAACACTTTTATAAGCCCCAAAATGCGCGTTCTCCCTACTTCCACTCACGCCACAACCAGCGACTGCAATAAATAAGTATAGCTACTTGAGTTTTTTTTTAAATCAACCGGAAGACTGCCCCCTTTTTCTCAGAGGAGGGAGAGTGGAGAAACAATGAGTCGGGTGCAGAGCATGTGAGCGGTGTGGTTGGAAATTCCGCTCATGGAGCAGTGAGTCCATTCCTACCGCTCTGCTAAAACCTTTCTGCGCTCACAGGAAAGAAATATGCCTTCGATTTATTCATTAAAATCACAATTTAACCAACGCCCATATAAACTCGTAAAAAAAAGAAACGTCCTCTCACTGTGAGCTGCGTTTAGTTTCAGCAAACTTAACATGTGTAAATATTTGTATGAACATAAAATTAAACGACAGACAAACTGAACAAGTTCCACAGACATGTGACGAACAGAAATTGAATAATGTGTCCCTGAACAAAGGGGGGGGGGGGGGGGGGGGGGGGTAAAAATCAAAAGCTCCCAAGTGGCGCAGTGGTCTATGGCACTGCATCTCAGCTAGAGGCGTCACTACAGACAACCTGATTCGAATCCAGACTGTATCACAACCGGCTGTGATTGGGAGTCCCATAGGGCGGCGCACAATTGGCCCAGCGTCGTCTGAGTTTGGCCGGTGTAGGCCGTCATTGTAAATAAAAATGTGTTCTCAACTGACTTGCCTCGTTAAAGGTTAAATAAATGCAATTTTTTAAAAGTAACAGTCAGTATCTGGTGTGGCCACCAGCTGCATTAAGTACTGCAGTGCATCTCCTCCTCATGGACTGCACCAGATTTGCCCGTTCTTGCTGTGAGATGTTACCCCACTCTTCCAACAAGGCACCTGCAAGTTCCCGGACAATTCTGGGGGGAATGTCCCTAGCCCTCACCCTCCGATCCAACAGATGTGCTCAATGGGATTGAAATCAGTGCTCTTCACTGGCCATGGCAGAACACTGACATTCCTGTCTTACAGAAAATCAGCCATACTGCTCGTTCTGTGCGTGGTGGCATTGTCATGCTGGAGGGTCATGTCAGGATGAGCCTGCAGGAAGGGTACCACATAAGGGAGGAGGATGTCTTCCCTGTAACGCACAGCGTTGAGATTGCCTGCAATGACAACAAGCTCAGTCCGATGATGCTGTGACACACTGCCCCAGACCACGACGGACCCTCCACCTCCCGCTCCAGAGTACAGGCCTCAGTGTAACGCTCATTCCTTTGACGATAAACGCGAATCCGACCATCACCTCTGGTGAGACAAAACCGTGACTCGTCAGTGAGGAGCACTTTTTGCCAGTCCTGTCTGGTCCAGCGACGGTGTTTTTTTCCCCATAGGCTACGTTGTTGCCAGTGATGTCTGGTGAGGACCTGCCTTACAACAGGCCTACAAGCCCTCAGTCCAGCATCTCTCAGCCTATTGCAGACAGTAAGGCGCACTGATGGAGGAATTGTGCGTTCCTGGTGCGTTCAGGCAGTTGTTGTTGCCATCTGTACCTGTCCCGCAGGTGTGATGTTCGGATGTACCGATCCTTTGCAGGTGTTGTTACACGTGGTCTGCCACTGTGAGGACGATCAGCTGTCCGTCCTGTCTCCCTGTAGCGCTGTCTTAGGCGTCTCACAGTAAGGACATCGCAATTTATTGCCCTGGCCACATCTGCAGTGCTCATGCCTCCTTGCAGCATGCCTAAGGCATGTTCACGCAGATGAGCAGGGACCCTGGGCAACTTTCTTTCAGTGTTTTTCAGAGTCAGTAAAATGGCCTCTTTAGTGTCCTAAGTTGCTAGCATCAAAGCTATCACCGCTGCTCTTTCCCTCCCTCTGACTGACCATCAGATGCAGGCCCTCAGCTAATTATGCTCACTCAACTGTGCCTCACTAGTAATAAAACAAATGTATAATTTTTTTAATGGTCTGAGAAAAATAACATAGACAGGGCAATTCAGTCATAGCCAATATGCAGTGATAATGTATTGGGCCTATAGCCTACTGCACAAACCTCATTGCTACAGAACTATTAAGGCCTAGGCTTACGTTTTTTTAAGTCATGTTTAAAATTAAATCTGAGTGGTAAATCTCGGGCTTGGATTTTGACTCAAAGTAATCTCGACTCAGAAAAGGTTGGTGACCACTGCTGAAAAGGGTCTCTCTCTCTCTCTCGATCTCGCTCAACAGCTGGACAGGAAATACTGCTGCATTCATGCTGTCATCACAGATTTCGCCTTCCACATGACAGACCAGTGGGGAATGACGCCAGACTGTCACACACACAGATATATGCACTGCACGGATATACAAACTGCATCATGTCCCAGAGAGGCAGAAATTAATCTGTCGAAACTGCTTTGTAGTCCTACACTGAAATGTGCCGTATACTATACTTCACAACCTGTGATAATACAGAATGTATGTAGTCATCGATGTTCAATGAATGAGGCGCAGTAAGTGAGCAAGTGCGCACTGCACACATTGGAGAGAATTACAGCCCTTATGTCATAATTGATTCTGTTTGGTATTTCACACTTGTTAAGCCTGTTTAAGACTAACAATCTATTAACATTTTTCAATTCGATCTGTTTATTGTTACAACTAGAGGGTACACTGCCACACCATCCCTCCTCATCTGAGGGAGGGAGGGGGGAGTACAGGGGTAGAGTTGGGCCAAAATAAACACCAGATTACGTCTCTCTCCCTAGCTGGCAATTAGACAGGCGTTTACTGAATGCACAAAGGCCTCCTCTTCATTCCTTATACGTATGACCAAATGTGAAGATAGAAAACACAAGCCAATATACATTTACAAAAGCACCAAGCACAAAATGCACACTGTCCCATACAGACACACACACACATATACAATACCAGTACACTGGTATTGTACTGGACTCCCTTTTGCCTCCAGAACAGCCTAAATTCTACTGATAGGAGTGGAACCCAGGGTGGTCTCTGCTGCAATAGCCCATCCGTGACAATGGCCGATGAGTTGTGCGTTCAGATGCCGCTATTTGCCTGTTTGTAGGCAACCTGATAGCTTGCACGATTCTTGCCATTCTCCATCAACAAGCTGTTTTCACCCACAGTACTCCCACTGACTAGATCTCAACCCTAATCGCTTGTTTTGCCCATTCTAACATTCAAACAGTATCTGAATGCATCAATGCATGTCTGCCTGCTTTATATAGCAAGCCACTGCCACGTGACTCACTGTCTGTAGAAGCGAACCATTTTTGTGAACGGGTTGCGTACCTAATCAACTGGCCACTGAATGTATGTTCATGTGTGTACAGTCTTCGTCTTTGTCATCTTTGTGTGTGTGTGTGTGTTTTCTTCTGTGTGTGTGTCCTTGTGAATCTGGAATGAAGAGGCCTCAGTCACACGCACATAAGCTGTGTACCAGTTTTAAGAAATCAATACCATATGGTTAAGCGCTGTTGTTTTACAGACTACTGCACACACGTCAATATCAGTGGACCACAATGTACAGTAAAAAGGAGCCACAGTAACATACTGACCCTAACTGAGTACAGGGGAATGATATTATACCCATATAAACTCATCTCTGCCGTTTTGTGATTAGACTAAATCTAAATTAGACTAACTCTAATCTTAGTTTTAGACACAATGCAGATGACTGGAATGAAAACATGTCAGGGAAAAATGTGAAGAGGGGTGATATGAAACTAAACGGAGTCGGAAAGAGAAGACCAGAAACAAGAACAGGGAGGGGGACAGGGAGTGAGGGATGGAAAGAGAGATGGAGGGGAAGGTAGAGAGAGAGAACGCAATAGAGGATATGGAGATATTAATAGAGAGATGTATACAGTGCATTCGAAAAGTATTCAGACACCTTGACTTTCCCCCCATTTTGTTACGTTACAGCCTTATTCTAAAATAAATTACATGTAAAAAATACATCCAAATACCTCATCAATCTACACACATTACCTCATAATGACAAAGCGAAAACAGGTTTAGACATTTTTGTATTTAGACCCTTTGCTATGAAACTCGAAATTTGATCATCCTTGAGATGTTTCTACAACTTGGAGTCCACCTGTGGTAAATTCAATTGATTGGACATCATGACTTGGAAAGGCACAAACTTGTCTATATAAGGTCCCACAGTTGACAGTGCACATCAGAGCACTTCAACCCTATACTATAGGGCTGTATCACAGCCTGGCACAGCAACTGCAGAGCTTGCAACTGCAGGGCTCTCCAGAGGGTGGTGCGGTCTGCCAAACGCATCACCGGGTGCAAACTACCTACCCTCCAGGACACATACAGCACCGGATGTCACAGGAAGGCCTTCCACCCGGGTAGCAATATATGGCAGCACAATAGAGGCTGCTGCGCTATATACCTAGACTTGGAATCACTGGCCACTTGAATAATGGAACACTAGTCACTTTAACAATGTATAAATATTGTTTACATACTGCTTTACTCATCTCAGATGTATATACTGTATTCTAGTCAATGCCACTACGACATTGCACAATCTAATATTTATATATTTATTTTAGATGTATTGTTGTTAATTGTTAGATACTAATGCATTATTGGAGCTAGGAACACAAGCATTTTGCTACACCAGCAATAACATCTGCTAAATATGTGTTTGTGACCAATAAAATTTGATTTGTCCATAGCGCTCCAAGACAGGATTGTGTCGTGGCACATATCTGGGGAAGGGTACCAAAACATTTCTGCAGCATTGACGGTCCCCAAGAACACAGTGGCCTCCATCATTCTTAACTGGAAGAAGTTTGGAAACACCAAGAATCTTTCTAGAGCTGGCCGCCCGGCCAAACTGAGCAGGGAGGGCCTTGGTCAGGGAGGTGACCAAGAACCTGATGGTCACTCTGACAGAGCTCCATAGTTCCTATGTGGAGATGGGAAAACCTTCCAGAAGGACAACCATATCTGCAGCACTCCACCAATTAGGCCTGTATCGTAGAGTGACCAGACAGAAGGCTCTCCTCAGTAAAAGGCACAGGACAGCCCACTTGGAGTTTGCCAAAATGGCACCTAAAAACTCTCAGACCATAAGAAACATTCTCTGTTCTGATGAAACCAAGATTGAACTGTTTGGCCTGAATGCCAAGTGTCATGTCTGGAGGAAACCTGGCACCATCCCTACAGTGAAGCATGGGTAGCAGCATCATGCTGTGTGGATGTTTTCAGAGGCAGGGACTGGGAGACTTGTCAGGATCGAGGGAAAGATGAACAGAGCAAAGTACAGAGAGATCCTTGATGAAAACCTGCTCCAGAGTGCTCAGGACCTCAGACCGGGGCGAAGGTTCACCTTCCAACAGGACAACGACCCTAAGCACACAGCCAAGAGAACGCAGGAGTCCCTTTGGGACAAGTCTATGAATGTCCGGACTTGATCCCGATCGAACATCTCTGGAGAGACCTGAAAAAAGCTGTGCAGCGACACTCCACATCCAACCTGTCAGAGGATTTCTTTATTTAATCTTTATTTAACTAGGCAAGTCAGTTAAGAACACATTCTTATTTACAATGACGGCCTACCCCAGCCAAACTCCGACAACGCTGGGCCAATTGTGTGCCCCCCTATGGGACTCCCAATCACGTCCGGATGTGATACAGCCTGGATTCGAACCAAGGACTGTAGTGATGAATCTTGCACTGAGATGCAGTGGCTTAGACTGCTGTGCCACTTGGGAACTTGAGAAGATCTGCAGAGAAGAATGGGAGAAATTCCCCAAATACAGGTGTGCCAAGCTTGTAGTGTCATACCCAAGAAGACTTCAAGGCTGTAATCGCTGCCAAAGGTGCTTCAACAAAGTACTGAGTAAAAGGTCTGAATACTTTTGTAAATTTAATATTTCAGCTTTTTCTTTTTAATAACCATTTTTGGCTTTGTCGTTATGGGGTATTGTGTGTAGAATGATGAGGGGAAAACATATTTTATCCATTATACACTGCCTCCAGAAAGTATTCTTACTCGACGTTTTCACATTTTGTTGTGCAACAGTCTGAATTCAAAATGGATGATTTTTCTCACCCATCTACACACAATACCCCATAAGGGCAAAGTGAAAACATGTTTTAATGTTTTGCACATTTATTGAAAATGAAATGTATTTACGTAAGTATTCACATTCCTGAGTAAATACTTTGTAGAAGTACCTTTGGCGGCAATTACAGCTGTGAGTCTTTCTGGGTAAGTCTAAGAGCTTTTCACACCCGGGTTGGTTGTCAAATTGGTTGTTGGATCATTGTTAGACAACCACTTTCAGGTCTTGCCATAGACTTTCAAGTAGATTTTAATCAAACTAACTCGGCCACTCAGGTACATTCACTGTCTTCTTGGTAAGCAACTCCAAGGTTGATTTGGATTTGTGTTTTTAGGTTATTGGTTTTAGGTTATTGTCCTGTTGAAAGGTGAATTAATCTCCCAGTGTCTGGTGGAAAGCAGACAACCACGTTTTCCTCTAGGATTTTGCCTGTGCTTAGCTCCATTCTGTTTCTTATTTTTTTTTACACTGAAAAACTCCCCAGTCCTTAATAATTACAAGCATACCCAAAACTTAAAATACATTTAAAATGTTAGTCACATGCTACCGAATAAAACAGGTGTAGACCTTAGTGAAATGCTTACATACAAGCCCTTAACCAACAATGCAGTTAAGAAAAAATACCTAAAAAAAAGAAGAAATAAAAAATAAAAGAGCAGCTGTAAAATAAAAACAGTGAAGCTATATACAGGGAGTACCGTTCCAGAGTCAATGTGCAGGGCACTGGTTAGTCGAGGTAACTGAGGTAATATGTACATGTAGGTAGAGTTATTAAAGTGACTTTGCATAGATAATAAAACAGAGCATAGCAACAGCGTAAAATACGGGGGGGGGTGGGGCAATGCAAATAGTCTGGGTAGCCATTGGATAAGAAGTTCAGGAGTCTATGGCTTGGGGGTAGAAGCTGTTTAGAACCCTCTTGGACCTAGACTTGGCGCTCCGGTACCACATGATGTGGACACCTAGGAACTTAAAGCTCTCAACCTGCTCCTCCACAGCCTCGTCGATGAGAATGGGGGTGTGCTCGGTCCTCCTTTTCCTGTAGTCCACAATCATCTCCTTTGTCTTGATCTGAATTCCTCCCTATAGGCTGTCCTGTCATTGTCGGTGATCAGGCCTACCACTGTTGTGTCATCGGCAAACTTAATGACGGTGTTGGAGTCATGCCTGGCCATGTACTCATGAGTGAACAGGGAGTACAGGAGGGGACTGAGCACGCACCCCTGAGGGGCCCCCGTGTTGAGGATCAGCGTGGCGGATGTGTTGTTACCTACCCTTACCACCTGGGGGCTTCCCGTCAGGAATTCCAGCATCCAGTTGCAGAGGGAGGTGTTTAGTCCCAGGGTCCTTAGCTTAGTGATGAGCTTTGAGGGCACTATGGTGTTGAATGCTGAGCTTTTGTCAATGAATGGCATTCTCACATAGGTGTTCCTTTTGTCCAGGTGTGAAAGGACAGTGTGGAGTGCATTAGAGATTGCATCATCTGTGGATCTGTTGGGGCGGTATTGGAGTGGGTCTAGGGTAGTGGTGTTGATGTGAGCCATGACCAGCCTTTCAAAGCACTTCATGGCTACAGATGTGAGTGCTACCTTATTGTTTTTGGGCACAGGGACTATGGTGGTCGGATTGGAACATGTTGGTGTTACAGACTCGGACAGGTTGAAAATGTGAGTGAAGATACTTGCCAGTTGGTCAGCGCATGCGAGGAGTACATGTCTTGGTAATCTGTCTGGCCCTGAGGCCTTGTTAATTTTGACCTGTTTAAAGGTCTTACTCGCATCGGCACCGGAGAGCGTGATCACACAGTCGTCTGGAACAGCTGATGCTCTCATGCACGCTTCAGTGTTACTTGTCTCGAACCGATCATAGAAGTAATTTAGCTCGTCTGGTAGGCTTGTGTCACTGGGCAGCTCTCGGCTGTGCTTCCCTTTGTAGTCATATAGTAGTTTGCAAGCCCTGCCACATCCAACAAGCGTCGGAGCCGGTGTAGTACGATTCAATCTTAGTCCAGTATTGACGCTTTGCCTGTTTGATGGTTCGTCGGAGGGCAGAGCAGGATTTCATATAAGCTTCTGGGTTAGAGTCACACTCCTTGAAAGCAGAAGCTCTACCCTTTAGCTCAGTGTGGATGTTGCCTGTAATCCATGGCTTCTGGTTGGGGTTTGTACAGTTGAAGTCAGAAGTTTACATACACTTAGGTTGGAGTCATTAAAACTACTTTTTCAACCACTCCACAAATCTCTTGTTAACATACGTTAGTTTTGGAAAGTCGGTTAGGGCATCTACAGTGGGCTCCAAAATTACTGGCAATTCTCAAATACTTAAAAAAAATAACAATATAATTATAGAGATACATTCAAAATACCAACATGTGAGAAATACTGTACTTTATTCATGTTTCAATGGATCCCGCCAAAATCATACAATTATTTAATACAAAATACATTTCACCAAAATCAATTTTCATAATTATAGGCACTCCTCATTTAGTACTTGGTGCCACCACCTCTGGCAAGGATAACAGCGTGGTCTTTTCCTGTAATGTTTTTCAAGGTTAAGGAACACATTTGGTGGGATTTTGGACCATTCCTCTATGCAGATCCTTTCAAGATCCTTCACATTCTTGGGATTGCGCTTATCAACTGCCCTCTTCAACTCAGCCCACAGGTTTTTGATTGGATTTAGGTCCAGCGACTGAGATGGCCATGGCAGAACATTGATTTTGTTGTCACAGAACCATTTCTGTGTGGATCTTGAGGTATATTTTTGGTCATTGTCTTGTTGGAAAGTCCACATATGGCCAAGTCCCAGCCTTCTGGCAGAGGCAACCAGATTGTCAGCCAAAATTGCCTGGTACTTGGTGGAATTCTTTACGCCATCAATCTTAACCAGTGCCCCTGGACCTCTGGAATTAAATCAGCCCCAACACATCACTGACCCACCACCATATTTCACCGTGAGTATGAGGTGCCTGTCCTTGTATGCATCTGTTTCGAAGCCAAACATGCCGATGCTGTATCGTTCAATTTTGGTCTCATCTGACCAGAGCACCTTCTTCCAATCATAATTTAAATTACACTTGGCTAACTCCAAGCGCTTGAGTCTGTGTCTTGGGGTCATTAAGGGCTTTCTTTTGGCAACCCTTCCAAAGAGCCTGTGGTTGTGGAGGTGGCGTCTGATGGGGTCACCAGGTTTAAAAAAGCACCAAGACGCCACCAAGGCCTGGAATTCTTTCACGGTGATTCTTGTGGATTTTGTTGCTTCTCACCATCCTCCTCCCTATCCTGGACGCAAAATGCATTTGCGTCCTCTACCCGTGAGGTTTTCAAATGTTCCATATCTTTTGAATTTATTTAAATTTGCCCTGACAGTGTAATCGTTTGTGGATCTTCTTGTAGCCATTACCAGATTTATGAAGGGTTACGAACATCTGTCCCTTCTGAATTGCCAGTTCTATTCTTTTGTTCATGGTGTTGGATGACAAAAGGATATTGCATGCGTTACCCCATTTTTTTACCCTAGTGGAAAAGGAAGTGATGTAATGGCTCAATATAGTTTCTTAACACTTAGATAAACTTAAGTGGAATTTACAGTGCCTTGCGAAAGTATTCGGCCCCCTTGAACTTTGCGGCCTTTTGCCACATTTCAGGCTTCAAACATAAAGATATAAAACTGTATTTTTTTGTGAAGAATCAACAAGTGGGACACAATCATGAAGTAGAACGACATTTATTGGATATTTCAAACTTTTTTAACAAATCAAAAACTGAAAGATTGGGCGTGCAAAATTATTCAGCAGCCCCTTTTACTTTCAGTGCAGCAAACTCTCTCCAGAAGTTCAGTGAGGATCTCTGAATGATCCAATGTTGACCTAAATGACTAATGATGATAAATACAATCCACCTGTGTGTAATCAAGTCTCCGTATAAATGCACCTGCACTGTGATAGTCTCAGAGGTCCATTAAAAGCGCAGAGAGCATCATGAAGAACAAGGAACACACCAGGCAGGTCCGAGATACTGTTATGAAGAAGTTTAAAGCTGGATTTGGATACAAAAAGATTACCCAAGCTTTAAACATCCCAAGGAGCACTGTGCAAGCGATAATATTGAAATGGAAGGAGTATCAGACCACTGCAAATCTACCAAGACCTGGCCGTCCCTCTAAACTTTCAGCTCATACAAGGAGAAGACTGATCAGAGATGCAGCCAAGAGGCCCATGATCACTCTGGATGAACTGCAGAGATCTACACCTGAGGTGGGAGACTCTGTCCATAGGACAACAATCAGCCGTATATTGCACAAATCTGGCCTTTATGGAAGAGTGGCAAGAAGAAAGCCATATCTTAAAGATATCAATAAAAAGTGTTGTTTAAAGTTTGCCACAAGCCACCTGGGAGACACACCAAACATGTGGAAGAAGGTGCTCTGGTCAGATGAAACCAAAATGGAACTTTTTGGCAACAATGCAAAACGTTATGTTTGGCGTAAAAGCAACACAGCTCATCACCCTGAACACACCATCCCCACTGTCAAACATGGTGGTGGCAGCATCATGGTTTGGGCCTGCTTTTCTTCAGCAGGGACAGGGAAGATGGTTAAAATTGATTGGAAGATGGATGGAGCCAAACACAGGACCATTCTGGAAGAAAACCTGATGGAGTCTGCAAAAGACCTGAGACTGGGACGGAGATTTGTCTTCCAACAAGACAATGATCCAAAACATAAAGCAAAATCTACAATGGAATGGTTCAAAAATAAGCATATCCAGGTGTTAGAATGGCCAAGTCAAAGTCCAGACCTGAATCCAATCGAGAATCTGTGGAAAGAACTGAAAACTGCTGTTCACAAATGCTCTCCATCCAACCTCACTGAGCTCGAGCTGTTTTGCAAGGAGGAATGGGAAAAAATTTCAGTCTCTCGATGTGCAAAACTGATAGAGATATACCCCAAGCGACTTACAGCTGTAATTGCAGCAAAAGGTGGCGCTACAAAGTATTAACTTAAGGGGGCTGAATAATTTTGCACGGACAATTTTTCAGTTTTTGATTTGTTAAAAAAGTTTGAAATATCCAATAAATGTCGTTCCACTTCATGATTGTGTCCCACTTGTTGTTGATTCTTCACAAAAAATACAGTTTTATATCTTTATGTTAAAAGCCTGAAATGTGGCAAAAGGTCGCAAAGTTCAAGGGGGCCGAATACTTTCGCAAGGCACTGTAATTCCTGGTTCAATTTTGGTAGATGTTATTTACAATAATATTTAAGGATGCCATTAATTGTGAAACCTTGATATGGAGGACATTGATTTTTAATTAAATCAATAAATTATTTTGTTGGGTTCCATTTAAACATTAATAAAGTAAGGTATTTTTCACATCTCCATAATTATATTGTTTAAGTATTGTTTGTGCATTGCCAGTCAGGGGTGCCAGTAATTTTAGAGCCCACTGTACTTTGTGCATGACAGGTAATTTTTCAAACAATTGTTTACATATTATTTCACTTATATGTCACTATAATCACTATTCCAGTGTGTCAGAATATTACATATGCTAAGTTGACTGTGCCTTTAAACGGATTGGAAAATTTCAGAAAATGTCATGGCTTAAACAAGCTAATGAAGCTAATCATTTGAGTCAATTGGAGGTGTACCTGTGAATGTATTTCAAGGCCTACCTTCAAACTCGGTGCCTCTTTACTTGACATCATGGGAAAATCAAAAGAAATCAGCCAAGACCTCAGAAAAAAAAAGTGTAGACCTCCACAAGTCTGGTTCCTCCTTGGGAGCAATTTTCAAACGCCTGAATGTACCATGTTCATCTGTAAAAACAATAGTACTCAAGTATAAACACCATGGGACCACGCAGCCGTCATACCGCTCAGGAAGGAGACGCATTCTGTCTCCAAGAGATGAACGCACTTCGGTGCGAAAAGTGCAAATCAATCCCAGAACAGCAGTAAAGGACCTAGCGAAGATGCTGGAGGAAACAGGTACAAAAATCTATATCCACAGTAAAACGAGTCCTATATCGACATAACCTGAAAGGCCGCTCAGCAAGAAAGAAGCCACTGCTCCAAAACTACCATAATAAAACCAGACTACAGTTTGCCTCTGCACATGAGGACAAAAATCATACTTTTTTGGAGAAATGCCCTCTGGTCTGATGAAACAAAAATATAACTGTTTGGCCATAATAACCATCGTTATGTTTGGAGGAAAAACGGGGAGGCTTGCAAGCCGAAGAATACCCATCCCAACCGTGAAGCACGGGGGTGGCAGCATCATGTTGTGGGGGTGCTTTGCTGCAGGAGGGACTGGTGCACTTCACAAAATAGATGGCATCATGAGGCAGGGAAATGATGTGGATATATAGAAGCAACATCTCAAGACATCAGTTAAAGCTTGGTCACAAATGGGTCTTCCAAATGCACAATGACCCCAAGCATACTTCCAAAGTTGTGGCAAAATGGCTTAAGGACAACAAAGTCAAGGTATTGGAGTGGCCATCACAAAGCCCTGACCTCAATCCCATAGAAAAGTTGTGGGCAGAACTGAAAAAGCGAGTGCGAGCAAGGAGGCTTACAAACCAGACTCCGTTACACCAGTTCTGTCAGGAGGAACGGGCCAAAATTCACCCAACTTATTGTGGGAAGATTGTGGAGGGCTACCCAAAATGTTTGACCCAAGTTATACAATTTAAAGGCAATGCTACCAAATACTAATTGAGTGTATGTAAACTTCTGACCCACTGGGAATGTGATGAAAGAATTAAAAGCTGAAATAAATAATTTTATCTACTATTATTCTTACATTCTTAAAATGAAGTGGTGATCCTAACTGACCTAAGACAGGGAATTTTTACTAGGATTAAATGTCAGAAATTGTGTGAAACTGAGTTTAAATGTATTAGGCTAAGGTGTATGTAAACCTCCGACTTCAACTGTACATACGGTCACTGTGGGGACGACGTCATCGATGCACTTATTGATGAAGCCAGTGACTGATGTGGTGTACTCCTCAATGTCATCAGAAGAATACCGGAAGATATTGCAGTTTGTGCTAGCAAAACAGTCCTGTAGCTTAGCATCTGCTTCATCTGACCACTTTCTTACTGACAGAGTCACTGGTGCTTCCTGCTTTAGTTTTTGTTTGTGATCATAGTCCGTCTATTTTGTTATCAGTTGATTGTACGTTGGCGAATAGGACTGATGGTAAAAGTAGATTACCCTCCCGGCGACGGATCCTAACAAGGCACCCGGATCTTCGTCCACGATACCTCAGTCTCTTTCTCCTGCAAATTATGGGGATGAGGGCCTTGTCGGGCGTCTGAAGTAAATCCTTCCCATACGACTAGTTGAAGAAAAAGTATTCCTCCAGTATGGGGTGAGTAATCTCTGTCCTAATATCTAGAAGCTCTTTTCGGTCATAAGACTTGGTGGTAGTAACATTATGTACAAAATAACGCAAAGAAAAATACACAATAGGTTATGGGATCGTAAAACGGCAGCCAGAGAGAGAGGACTGTGCCTGATTGTTTACTGCTGGGCTGAGGGAGCCGCTGCATCTCTTTCGAACACCATCATTAGACCCTAACAGCCCTAGCCACAGCACTTCACCCACTCCACTTCTCCAGGATGAAAAGAGAGAAACAGAGACGAACGGAAGATGAGAGCGAGAGAGAGGTCGGGAAAGTGAGAAAGTCAAAGACGAGAGGGAAAAAAAGGGAAGAGAGGGTGTGTGGGGGTCGAACAGGATATAAGAGAGAAATGAAACAATATGAGATAAATGGAAATGTAATATAAAAGAACGAGAGATTAAAAAACATATTTCATCATTTACATTTCTATGTGTTCTACTGAGAGACATTAACTAACCATGCGCCAAGATGCCATTATAAAAGTGATGGTAGAGATTAGGGGTGTGAACGTTAAAATATTTAAAAAAAAATTGAGATTCTTAACAATTAAGTAAAAATTAGAATCCCCCACAAAATTTCAATCACAGTGCAGTTATCACAAAACATATGTTCGGTGTTATAGCCAAACTAGACAATAGGCTAGTTTGGCAAAAGGTAGACTCAAAGATACAGTACGAAGTAGATGGAGAAAGTAAACAGCATAGTGGGTAAATTTCCACAACAACTAAGAGTGATGAAGCGCCAGGCCCTGGTGCCCTGGCTACCACCCTGTGAACAGCGTGAAGCAAACCCGTGCACATGTGTGTGTAACTGTATGAGAGCAAAGTGTTGCTCACTTATCTCAATATCCTAGTCTATAGAGCCCCACAGTTGAGGTGTCATCATTTCAATCACCCACGTGGGTATATGCTCCTAAAAACCAATGAGGAGATGGGAGAGGCAGGACTTACAGCATGTCGAGCATCACAAATAGAACCAAGTTCTATTTTAGTGCCTGGCTACGCAGACTCTCGTTGACGTGCACGAGCAGTGTGGGTGCAATGATTGAATAACATGTATGTGTACATTTATTTTCCAACCCGAGCAGTGTGGTCCGTATGTAAGGCTGTAACGTGAAAAAGTGAAGGGGTCTGAATACTTTCCGAATGCACTGTAAGACCGCTGACATTTTCAGGATAATGCCATGTTGCTCGAATTGACACCAAGCTTCGAACTAACTAGATGTAGGGGATGGCTAATTGCTACTGCCTTCCTGAGCTCTAGAGGAACTGTTACCCCCAGATCCAGATGCCTTGGCTGTCACGGTGGAATTTCCACTGTCACATTTGAGTGACCCTTTTTTTTGGTAAATGGACTATTGGGTTTTTCATAATGGTCATTGGCTGTGACTTTATGTGGTGCTTTTTTTGGATCAGGTCTCTCAGTAGCAGGAGGGTGAAGGGCAAAATCAAGAAAGTGGCTGGGAATTCAGTGGGAGAAAACTAATTCTTACTGTTTGAGTCAGAGGTTACACTGACTGTCATCCAAGACAGAACTGACACAACTTCCAGTTGCCAAGGTAAAAAGAGAGAGGGAAGAGAGAGGAAGAAGTGAGTAACCAGCCAAAACCCTGAGAATATTCTTTATGACAGCAGTTCAGAAAAATGACACTTGGTAACCCTCTCAAGCATCTTCACTTCTCTAACCAATGTCTTAACGAGTTAAAGAGACTTTGGTTTCAGACAACGCCAACATTTCATTAAGAACATAGGCTAGATTTAGGAGCTGTGTTGCTGTGGCTAAGTAAGTATAAATCTCCGCCTGTCTGTCTGTCTGCCTGTCCCGTAGGATCTTATGTACAGGGGCTACAGTAAAATTTAGACTAACCACAGTCTTGCCCGGCATGTACCCCTACCCCCACAACCCTTGCCCCAAATAAACACTACTATAATGAGATGACAAAAGACAGAGATTAAGATAATGCACAAGAGGTCGGGGGGTATTAAGAGGCATGGGGGAGGAGAGAGATTGGAGAGGGAACTGGGCACACAGAGCTGGGAGGGAGAGAAAGCTTGGGGGAGAAGGCAAGAGAGCAAGATTGGGTAAAAGTAGAGGGGAGACCTCGGGGTCTAGCCAGAGAGAAATAATGAGAGAGAAAATGAGAGGGGGAGAGAGAAAGAGCGAGTGAGTGAGCACTGGGGGGGAGGGGGGGGGGGAGATCAACAGCTGATAATGTCTGTCCAACCATCGAGAGCAGACAGATTTTGCAAGCTATTTTGATAGACCTCCTCATTTTAGATCCCCGCTCTGAGCGCTCATTGGGTCATTTGTTTGTTTATTCATCCGTCAACTCCGATCTCCACTTGCCTTTCTCGTAACGGCTATGACAAGGTGGGCAGACCGTGCTATGTCATGTCCGTTGCACACAAACGTGCCGCTCTTTAACCCTTTTATGCTTCTGGATATTCCCATAACTCGCGTAGTCAACTTCACAGGCAAAAAAAAGCTACTATGCAGGATTCATGGAAATGAATGAAACCCTACAAAACCCCATAAGCCTCAGTGCTACCAGAGGCACTGACATGGCCCCAGCACAGAAAATAAAAACCCTACCATCCCTGTAACATTAGATAGCTATTGTTGTCTGTATCTTCCAGCTCAGCTACACAGGAAATTAAAAAAAACACTAGGTAAGTATATAACACACATAGTTGTGCGCGCGGCGCATGCACGCATTCTGCCTTTATTGCTTCCGTACTCAGCGGGTAGAGAGCTTAAGCCATTAACCCACTATGGTGCATGCAGCATCCACCACAGTGTACACCCCAAGGCGTACACGCAGCGGCTGGAGCTGGAACGGTGGCAGAGATGACAGTGACAATTATGTGACGGTGACGACTCTGCACTGTTACAAATAAGCTCAACACCGTGACATTTGTCCTTTCAAATGAAACCAATCCACTTCACCTCCTCTGCTATTGAGCTCGAGCACTAGAGAGCTGTATCTGTATTGACAGAACTATTTCTGTCTCGTAATCGATATAACCTTAAATACACTTCGAGCTTGCAATCAAGGGACAGGATGTGTCCCTTGTAGTGGTTGCGATAACATCCACTCACGTCCGTGTCTTTGACATGCTGCCCAAGGTACAGTATTCCACATGAGCGAATCTCACCCCAACCAAGACACTCTGCTACTACTTATATGTCGCCCTGGTATTTTTCTTAAATAATACATCAAAATATATTGTATAATACATGTAGAAAGCAGGTCATTGCACGGTGAAATCCACATTCATAGTGCACAAAGTACTTAAGTATGAAAAATGGAACCAACTCCAAAACTAGGTGATGTTTTTGACTCTTCTATAAAAAATCCATCCATCCATTATCACATAATAGAGTAACATATCACTGTAATCTCTACCTCAATTCATTTGTCAACAGAGCAGTGCATTATTTGAACAGCTGACAAAGTGTGTGCATCATGATAATCTGTAGCTCGCATGACCAGAAGCAGTTGGTTCACAGATGTTAGGGCAGCTGACTGTTTCCCAGCCATTCTGTTCTTCTGTGTCCTCTCAAACAGAACCTTCCACACACATCTGAGGTGCGCTTCCCCAGCGCTTTCTCCCGTTCCCAGTTTTGCTGTGTGATGTACAGCAATGCTCAATCTATATACTCAATAGCCCATACTCTCTTCTAGTCATGTCTGCCAGCCTTCATATCGAATAGCTAAGGGTTCAATATCAATCTATTGCTCTATCAACAACAAACACCGAGAGGGGAAGACTCAGAGTATAATCTTTCCCTTCAGTGCCCACTATAAACTCCAGACTACTCTATAGCATGAATGAACCACTGAAATAGTTTTACCTTTCAGCAAGGCGCTTCAGTTCCCCCCTCGCTCTTTCTCTTCAACCTCTGTCACCGACAAGCCTCTCTGTAGAGAGATGGTGATACAGTCCCGCTTTCTCTCTATCCCTCTCTCTCTCTGACTGCAACACACGCGATACAGTACTTTTCTACCTCCCTCTCACACACACACACACACAGTCCAGCTGTGACAGTACACCCACACACACAGACACACCCTGGGCACCAGTCCAGAGTCAAAGGGCTCTGGTTTCTGACGCTCTCTTCACTGCCCTGGGACGAGACACTGATAGAGGGAGGGAGAGATGAAGAGGCAGAGTTGATGAGAGAGAGCCCGAGAGAGAGAGAGAGAGAGAGAACTTAGGGGAGAGCTTAATGCCCCACATCAGAAAAACATCCCCATTCGAAATGGCAACATCTGGAAAAACTACTTTGAAACCGATATGAAAATCCAGAATGGCCGAAATGTAACGAGACTCAGATCAAATGAGTTGATACATTTAAAAAAATGAAACAATTAAAGACCAACAAAACCCCTTAGACATACCCATCACAATAACAGCACTGAAAGAGAAAACCAAAGTGTGGTAAAGCCTGTGGGCCAGACACCATCTGCAATAAGATGAAGAAAAGCTGCAGGAAGCCATGCTCAAACTCTTCAACCCAGTGTTGAATGGAGGATACATTCCAGAAATATAGAATAAAGGCATGACACACATGTTGAAAAGTAGACCAATTCTACCCTAATAATTATTGCAGTATCTGCAAGACCAGTAATCTAGGGAAGGTTTTCTGCAGCATAATAAATATGAGAATACAGACCTTCCTCACAAAAAAAGTTAAGTGCATGTCAAATTGGCTTCTTACCAAAACAAACACCTGACAACATCTACACCCGTTTTAAAAAATATGTTTATCAGTCCACAAAGGGTAAAATATTTGCCTGCTTTATTGACTTCAAAAAGGCATTCAATTCCATCCAGCATAAAGGTCTCTTCCTCAAACTCATCCAAAGTGGAATTGGAGGAAGAACCTGTGAGGTTATTAAATCATAACACAACACTGAAAATAAATGTTGTGTTCAAATGTTTTTTTCTTTTCACAGTGGCGAGGGGGTCACTCAGGGCAGCAATCTGAGCCCAACACTGTTTAATATCTACAGTGGGGTCTGGAATTATTGGATCCCTTGATAAAGATGAGTCTTTTTTTGCTATATGCATTTAGCTGCTAAATCGTGGCCACCACAACATTAATCATCTTTGGGATGGTAAAACAAACTTGCAAACTTAAACCAGATATAAAGTATGTATAAAAGATAGTGGGGCAAAATATTTTGAAATAAGATCATCCTTGAGAATAATCACCCCCAATGATTTTATGTTTGAGTCAGTCAGATAGCATAAAAACAATTGAAGGAAATTTGCTTTAAAACTGTACATTTTCTCAACCCCATGGCAAAGTGTGTATAATTGAAGGAAATTTTCTTTGAAACTGCAATTTTTCTCTCAGCCCAATGGCAAAATGTGTAGAATTTGGGGGAATTAACTTTAAAACAGCAAAATGTTGTCCCCGAGGCCAAGAGGAGGGCCTCTAAAACCACACCATTGGCCACTCCTAAAAGGTTTTATGAGATTGGACAACAAATTAGGATGGACCTTACACCGTTTCCGTATACAATCTTTCCAGATCCTTGATATCCATCATCTGTGCCTCTTCAATTCAAACCACAGGTTTTCAATGGGGTTCATGTCCGGAGACATTTCTTTGTGGATTTTGGGGTTACTGTCTTGCTGGAAGATTCCCTCAGCCTCCTGACAGAGGAAACCAGGTTTTTGGCTAAAATCCCCTGGTAATTGGTAAAGTTCATGATGCCATTTACCTTAACAATGGCCCCAGGACCAGTGGAAGTATAAATTCAAATAAATAATAATTTAACTAGCATGATCATAATAACTGTGTCTCCCATAGGTAGGGTACCACTACATTCAGTCATGCCTATATAAAAAAAAATGTATTGACAGGTACAGAGAGCAATGGTGAGGGAGGAGAGCGAGTAAAAGAGAGAGGAGCAGAGAGAGAGCGTGCTGTGAAGCTTTTAAACAACATTTGTAGCCTTGTCTCGTGTCCCTCATGTATTTATGTATACTCCCATATTGGAGCTGTCAAATCATTCTCTCTCTCTCTCACACCCTCTGTCTCCAGCTGCCACACACTTATTTGCGCTGGCCTTCAATCGCTCCTTCACCGGCATCCCGAGAACGCCCGTTATTTCTATATTTACCTACTTAGTGTCCTTTTCATATTGATCATTACTCACCGTGATGCGCGCTCCACTCCTCTCCGTGTCACAAGCCGCTGTTGTTTTTGGTCATGCTACCGTTACTATAATACCACAGAGGAGTACCACCAAAATATATAATCCTCTTTTAATGCATGGTGAGTTAGACAACAGCTGGTGTGGAGTCACACTCCATTATATTTTGAGTGTGTGTGTGTGCGTGCTTGAAGAGGCACACGATTATGTTTGAGTGCGTGTGCGTGTGTCGGTCTGTGTGCGTGTGACAGAGAGAGAGTGAAATGTGGTGGTATGTGGTAGCATGTCAAATACAAGGTTGCAAGCCAACAGAATGGGATTTGAGGCTGTACTAGTTCCTGTGCAGGAGTGCTGGCTGTCTTAACTAATTAGAGAAGAGGGGCATTTTCAAAACAATGTGGCATAAGCTGGGGACCCGGGACAAGACGACGAGGGACGGACACACACCTGTTCTCTCTAGCATGGTCACCTTGCTGCTTAGTGTGCTTCTTGTCCCTCAATGTCATACCAAGCCATGGTGGTGTTGCTAGGTGGCAATTTCAGGGTAGTGTTATGGTTAGAGTAAGTGGTTAAAAGGTAGAGTCCACAATATTACATCATACAAAGCAGGGCAACTTCCTGCGTACACTAATGCTCATCCCACTTTGTGCTCCTCCTCGCAGCTTGAGGCTTGCCCACACTGGGAAAAAGCCAATAGTGGCAGTCTTGGCCGATCTGAATTCCCAATTTTATTCAGGGCGGAAAACTACATTTCTTACTGGACAAGTTCCTGTAGTACTCCCTGTTTAAGTCCATTGTCTCCCGTTTGCCAAATTAATACAATCCTTTTGATGATTTCTGTAAACAGGAAGTCACCCAGGTATGTGTGATAATGTCATCATGCGGAGTGTAACTTTCAAATCCCATGTGGTCAGAAATCTTACCGTCCTTTCTGGCATTGGACTACCTGGTAATCCCAACCAGCCCCCCTAGTGAGCTACTACTAAGCCAAAGAGAGACAGGCAATAAAGTTGTCTCATTAAAGAGCGGAAGCCAGCAGTAATTTGTCCTTCCTATGTTTTCTTGTCCTCTCTAACCCGACTGCTGCAAGTGAACCTGAACGCTTGTGTTGACTGTCTGACCACCCAGTCAGTCAACAACTCACCACTGCCCCACTCTGATATTTTAGTTCTAAGTGCTGTGTGTGTGTGTGTGTGTGTGTGTGTACGAAGTCTGTAAATCGGAAGGAACTGTTGGCAACCTCAGCCCATAATCCAATGTCATTTTGGGCCACTTGGCATGTAATAGTCAGTACTGTATCACAACATGCCCTTTGCTCACGAAGCATGCCAAGAGGTAATTACATTTCTTGGCATCCTTCAAAAACATAGCCAGTAGTTTTTAACAGCTTCCCTCTTATATATACATCTAGACCATGCTAGCCTTGTCCTAGGTTTGTCTAGTCCTTGCCAATTTATGGTATGGTGATAACAACCATAGTAGATGGCGAGACAGCGCAAACAGATCTAGGACCAGGCTAGAATCCCTTCAAAATATTAACATTTTAGAGGTTTCTATGATGAACCTTGTGGACCACACAAAAAAAGATTTACTCTAGACAAGCAATTTTTATTTTATAGATGGTTCAAGACCTACCTTGGCGTCACATTTTTTATGAACGGCTGTCTTGCACTCTGCAATGAGACAAAAGAGACCGTGTGAGAGTTGGTTGTGTGTGTGTACGAATTGTGTTACACTCGGTACTCACCCTTACAGAAAGCCCCAGGGATGTTGATGGTCTGTCTACACACTTCGCATGGTCGTTTCTTCCTACAGCTCTTCTCTGTGAACGCATGGGACACGGCTCCTTTACCAAGCTGTAACAGAACACAGTGTAGCGTAGCATGACACACACAATGAGATGGACTGTTGGCATTTCTGCACCCAAATATACCAACTGTGTCAAATGTAATAGTACAAAGGTCATTGGTATACTGAGAACATCTGGGAATATTTGTGCTCAAAACTGACATCCAGAAGAGTATGTCCGGTCACGGACAATATGACAGATAGAGACTGTGATTCAAAGTGCTTAAGTCACATATACAGGGTTGTAGGTGAAGTACAGTGAAAATCTAAGGCTTCGAGCTCCAACAAGCAGGACAAAGTGAAATAGAAATAGCACTATTTTCATAACAACAATGATGGGAGTGATTAATAAATACATGTCCATTGGTGTGGAGGCAGAGTAAAGACTGTTGAGGGGGTGGGGTGGGGGGGGGGGGGGGGGTGACCATTGAGCGGCAAAAACAAACATTTCAATAAAAAAAATAAAACATCAAAAGTGCTGAGTGTCGTTGGGATGGGGCAGAGTAAAAGTCTGTTGGGGGGGGGTCCATAGTGGGAGCAGCAGGAGAAAGAACGTCCATAGTAAGGTGGGGGGGTTCATAGGGGGAGGGGGAGCAGGTAGCTGACTAGTGGTGGCTATTCAGCAGCCCGATGGTCTGAGGGTAGAAGCTATTGGCCAGTCTTTAAATGTTTTGCCATGATGCTCCTGCACTGCCCACATCTGAGTGATTGAAGCGGGGAGGACAGGTCTTGGCTCGGGTGGCTGGTGTCCCTGATGATATTCTTGGCATTCCTGCGACACATGGTGTTGTAGGTGTCCTGTAGGGCAGGCAGTGTGCACCCAATGGTGCGTTCGGCTGCACATATCATGGCATGGCAGCCCCGTTGATGATATATCATTTGATAGATAGTGTGAGGATGGTGTGTGCTGCTGTACTCACCTGTGCTTGAGGTGAATATATGTGTGTGTGTCTATATGTCTGTCTTCACTCTTTGTGTTACAGGTTGAAGGGATGGAGGGATTCAGACTAGAGAGAGAGACACACCACTACCATTTTCCTTAATACAGGGAGAGAGGTGGATGTTTGCACAGCTGCCTAGACTGGCACAGTGCAGTACAGGCACCCTTTCAGTGGAAACCTATACTAGACAGTTGGCACTGTCAACAGGCACCAGAGACAACTAGAACACCCCAAAAATGTTGCTCAAATGATAATCTAATCTGTTAAATGGTGGATCAAAACCCACAGTTTGTGGCTAAAGCTTAGCAGTTACTGGCTAGAAATATGGCTTTGTTCATTTGTGGGTCGCAATAACTTGAAAAGCTTTGTGAGTCACGTCGCAAAGAAGTTTGGGAGCCACCGAGCAAAGCCGAGAAGAGAGGCAGAGAGAAGAGAAGTAGAGACAAGAATGGCTTGGTTCATTGAGAGAACATCATTTGTCAGAAAACTAAAATGGGAATGGATGTCGGGTTTCATTCCATTGCTGCTGCTCATTTTACAAGTGGACATTTGCACAAACAGCCTTGACATTGGAAGATTGATGGCTAGTCCAATAAGCCAGATCAAAACCTCCAGGAACATTGAATGGACTACATAAAAACAGCTGCTTACGCATGCATACAAGCATGGGATTCAGACTCACCTGCCTACAAGATACAACACTTATTTTAAGCAACACAGTTACACGTATACACATATTTCAACAGAAACCAAAACCTACATTCATACACAAATGTATGCACACAGTCCCTGTGACGGTGTAACTATACAATCTACATCTTCTACTGACTCAAAATCCATGCTTTTTATGCACTCTCAGAGGACAAAGGCATGGCAAGAGTCTGAGAACATCCGAAAGCGGTGTCACCTGATTGTGCATGAACCTCATTGAGTCATTAATCTATCCTCCCCAGAAGGGAGGGGGGGAGAGTGTGGTCTGGGTCAACAACTAACACCAACTCCAGTAACAAACACCTTTATTTATTCACTCACTCCATCACCTTTATTTATTCACTCACTCCATCACCTTTATTTATTCACTCACTCCATCACACGGCACACCTCTTCCGTTGGCCGCCCTTCCCTCCCTCCATCCATCCATCCCACGGCACACCTCTCCATTGGCCGCCCCTCCCTCCCTCTATCCATCCCACGGCACACCTCTTCCGTTGGCCGCCCTTCCCTCCCTCTCCCTCCATCCATCCATCCATCCATCGGCACACCTCTCCGTTGGCCGCCCTTCCCTCCCTCTCACTTCATCCATCCCACGGCACACCTCTACGTTGGCCGCCCCTCCCTCCCTCTATCCCACATTCTAAGAGGAAGCATATGCAGCTTTGCTGTGATTTAAAAGGTTGCTTTAAAGTATGTGTGTGTGTGTGTGTGTGTGTTCTATCAAGATCAATAGAGTTCATGTAGACCACTGAAGTTGTCCCTGGCTTGTTTTTAACACGCAATGTTGTTAAAATAGCATGTTCAACAGCATAGTGGTAATCCTACAGACATTCAGATGGCCAGAGCACAGTGTGAAAACACATACAATGATATATATATATATATATATATATATATATATATATATATATATATATATATACACACATACATATATATATATACATATACACATACACACACATAGTGCCTTGCGAAAGTATTCGGCCCCCTTGAACTTTGCGACCTTTTGCCACATTTCAGGCTTCAAACATAAAGATATAAAACTGTATTTTTTTGTGAAGAATCAACAACAAGTGGGACACAATTGTGAAGTGGAACGACATTTATTGAATATTTCAAACTTTTTTAACAAATCAAAAACTGAAAAATTGGCCGTGCAAATTTATTCAGCCCCCTTAAGTTAATACTTTGTAGCGCCACCTTTTGCTGCGATTACAGCTGTAAGTCGCTTGGGGTATGTCTCTATCAGTTTTGCACATCGAGAGACTGAATTTTTTTCCCATTCCTCCTTGCAAAACAGCTCGAGCTCAGTGAGGTTGGATGGAGAGCATTTGTGAACAGCAGTTTTCAGTTCTTTCCACAGATTCTCGATTGGATTCAGGTCTGGACTTTGACTTGGCCATTCTAACACCTGGATATGTTTATTTTTGAACCATTCCATTGTAGATTTTGCTTTATGTTTTGGATCATTGCCTTGTTGGAAGACAAATCTCCGTCCCAGTCTCAGGTCTTTTGCAGACTCCATCAGGTTTTCTTCCAGAATGGTTCTGTATTTGGCTCCATCCATCTTCCCATCAATTTTAACCATCTTCCCTGTCCCTGCTGAAGAAAAGCAGGCCCAAACCATGATGCTGCCACCACCATGTTTGACAGTGGGGATGGTGTGTTCAGCTGTGTTGCTTTTACGCCAAACATAACGTTTTGCATTGTTGCCAAAAAGTTCAATTTTGGTTTCATCTGACCAGAGCACCTTCTTCCACATGTTTGGTGTGTCTCCCAGGTGGCTTGTGGCAAACTTTAAACAACACTTTTTATGGATATCTTTAAGAAATGGCTTTCTTCTTGCCACTCTTCCATAAAGGCCAGATTTGTGCAATATACGACTGATTGTTGTCCTATGGACAGAGTCTCCCACCTCAGCTGTAGATCTCTGCAGTTCATCCAGAGTGATCATGGGCCTCTTGGCTGCATCTCTGATCAGTCTTCTCCTTGTATGAGCTGAAAGTTTAGAGGGACGGCCAGGTCTTGGTAGATTTGCAGTGGTCTGATACTCCTTCCATTTCAATATTATCGCTTGCACAGTGCTCCTTGGGATGTTTAAAGCTTGGGAAATCTTTTTGTATCCAAATCCGGCTTTAAACTTCTTCACAACAGTATCTCGGACCTGCCTGGTGTGTTCCTTGTTCTTCATGATGCTCTCTGCGCTTTTAACGGACCTCTGAGACTATCACAGTGCAGGTGCATTTATACGGAGACTTGATTACACACAGGTGGATTGTATTTATCATCATTAGTCATTTAGGTCAACATTGGATCATTCAGAGATCCTCACTGAACTTCTGGAGAGAGTTTGCTGCACTGAAAGGAAAGGGGCTGAATAATTTTGCACGCCCAATTTTTCAGTTTTTGATTTGTTAAAAAAGTTTGAAATATCCAATAAATGTCGTTCCACTTCATGATTGTGTCCCACTTGTTGTTGATTCTTCACAAATAAATACAGTTTTATATCTTTATGTTTGTAGCCTGAAATGTGGCAAAAGGTCGCAAAGTTCAAGGGGGCCGAATACTTTCGCAAGGCACTGTATATATATATATATATATGTGTGTCCAGACTGTTATATTTGGGGTAACTTGGCATGTTTACTAAACTGCCACTGGACTCATCAGAATGGATGGATCTGCCATTATGACTGTATTTGTTACCGGGAGAGATGACTAATCTGTAAGTTTCACTCTTTTTCTCACTCTGTCTTTCACTCCCTCGCTCCAGACCCATCCCTGTCTCTCATTAGATACTAGGCATACATCTTTTATTAGATCCATCGGCTGGTATACTGTTATATAACTCATGATTAGGGCTGCCTCCTAGAATCAATTTGAGTTAAGCAATTCAGTGTCCATCCTTTTAAAAAGAATGGTCAATGTCAAGGGAAATGATCTGATGAATCTGGAAAAAGAAACACTGAAGAAACAATTTGAGTGGCGTACACACAATGTGAACTCGCCTACACCCTTGGCAAAGACCAGTGACTTAACTTGTTTCTTTTGTAACTAATACTTTCCATCCAAGGAAAATTTGACTATTACATAACACATCTAGGAAGCCATCCAGGAAGCTCAAGTGACACAAACTCAAATGAAATAAACTGTTGGGTGAAACTGGACAAAGTTAAGTGGGATGATATACATTATATTTCACAAGCATAGCATATACAGTTGAAGTCAGAAGTTTACATACACCTTAGCCAAATACATTTAAACTCAGTTTTTCACAATTCCTGATATTTAATCCTAGTAAAAATTCCCTGTTTTAGGTCAGTTAGGATCACCAATTTATTTTAAGAATGTGAAATGTCAGAATAATAGTAGAGAGAATGATTGATTTCAGCTTTTATTTCTTTCATCACATTCCCAGTGGGTCAGAAGTTTACATACACTCAATTAGTATTTGGCAGCATTGCCTTTAAAAATTGTTCACCTTGGGTCAAACGTTTCGGGTAGCCTTCCACATGCTTCCCACAATAAGTTGGGTGAATTTTGGCCCATTCCTCCTGACAGAGCTGGTGTAACAGCCTCCTTGCTCGCACACACTTCTTCAGTTCTGCACACACATTTTCTATAGGATTGAGGTCAGGGCTTTGTGATGGCAACTCCAATACCTTGACTTTGTTGTCCTTAAGCCATTTCGCCACAACTTTGGAAGTATGCTTGGGGTCATTGTCCATTTGGAAGAACCATTTGCGACCAAGCTTTAACTTCCTGACTGATGTCTTGAGATGTTGCCTCAGTATATCCACATAATTTCCCTGCCTCATGATGCCATCTATTTTGTGAAGTGCACCAGTCCCTCCTGCAGCAAAGCACCCCTATAACATGATGCTGCCACCACCATGCGTCACGGTTGGGATGGTGTTCTTCGGCTTGCAAGCCTCCCCCTTTTTCCTCCAAACACAACAATGGTTATTATGGCCAAACAGTTCTATTTCTTTTCATCAGACCAGAAAGAACGATCTTTGTCCCAATGTGCAGTTGCAAACCGTAGTCTGGCTTTTTTAATGGCGGTTTTGGAACAGAGGCTTCTTCCTTGCTGAGCGGCTTTTCAGGTTATGTCAATATAAAAGGAGACAGAACGTGTCTCCTTGCTGAGCGGTATGACGGCTGTCTGGTCCCATGGTGTTTATACTTGAGTACTATTGTTTGTACAGATGAATGTGGTACCTTCAGATGTTTGGAAATTGCTCCCAAAGATGAACAAGACTTGGAGGTCTACACTTTTTCCCTGAGGTCTTGACTGATTTCTTTTGATTTTCCCATGTTGTCAAGCAAAGAGGCACTGAGTTTGAAAGTAGGCCTTGAAATATATCCACAGGTACACCTCCAATTGACTCAAATGGATGTCAATTAGCCCAATCAGAAGCTTCTAAAGCCATGACATCATTTTCTGGAATTTTCCAAGCTGTTTAAAGGCACAGTCAACTTAGCGTATGTAAGCTTCTGACCCACTGGAATTGTGACACAGTGAGTTATAAGTGAAATAATCTGTCTGTAAACAATTGTTGGAAAAATGACTTGTGTCATGCACAAAGTAGGTGTCCTAACCGACTTGCCAAATCTATAGTTTGTTAACAAGACATTTGTGGAGTGGTTGAAAAACAAGTTTTAATGACTCCAACCTAAGTGTATGTAAACTTCCAACTTCAACTGTACTGGTAGTATAGTATTCTACAATTCATATTGAAGTATGATAGCCTATAGTCTAGTGGAGTATAGTATGGTATAGTAGAAATGTTGAATGGAGTCGAGGTTCGTGGTTGTTAAAGAGCATTAGGTTAACCGTTAAGAGTACAATAATGAGGAAAACCGGTAGAAATTAGAGTCATGTTGTCTTCACTCGCTTTTGCAAGCAGGTAATAAGAAACTGAAACCCAGATAAATAATCCATAATAATCTAACACAGAAGTGTTTACTAGTGACATGTTTTGCAGACATCCACACCCAAGTACACGTTTTTCAATTAAAATGTCGAGATAAATAATAGTTGGCTGATGGTGATTACAGCGCAAGTCCTTACCTTAATCATCTCGCAATTTGGTCACCTTTTAGAACCTGTGCAATTATTCATATATCATTAATGACATCAAATATACAGAGGTAAAGTTGGTTTTACATTCACACATTTGGACATTCAACAGACATTTGCCAAACGCCATTTAAAATTGTAAAAATCATTAACGTTTTCACTGATTATGACAGAATCATCAGGCTAGGTATGATTTATTCTATAAATGTCTAGCATCATTTTTGTTTTGAGTAAACATTACAGATTGCATTTGATATAAATACATAAAATCTATTAGATGCCATTTAAAGCGGTATAAATCAATAACTAATTCACAGTTTGTCACAGAAACCTCAAACTAGGTATAATTCTTTATATAAATGTCTAGCATACTTTTACAACTTCTGTTTTGAGTAAAAATTCCAGTCTTGATTTGATAGAGTGCATGTGGTCAAAGTTCTAACGAGTCTGTTAAACCCTATTAGAAGGGGCCTGGCATAAAAGTCTGCATCTTCAGTCATATTAAATTAGATTACAGGAAAAAACTACGGGATGAAGGGGTCAGGCCTGACTAACAAAGAAGTGGATGGATCAAGAGGACCAAGACAACCAAGAGGATCAACATGGACATTCCACAGTGGAGATCAGGAAAACTCAGAGTGAACCATAACATACACTACTATTCAAAGGTTTGGGGTCACGAAATTTCAGTTTTTTAATAATAAAAAAAGAAAAGCAAGGTTTGTGTCCATTACAATAACATCAAATGGATCAGAAATACAGTGTAGACATTGTTGTAAATCACTATTGTAGCTGATTTTTATTGGGATATCTACATAGGCATACAGGAGGCCCATTATGAGCAACCACCACTCCTGTTTTCCAATGGCACATTGTTAGCTAATCCAAGTTTATCATTTTATAAGACTAGTTGATCATCAGAAAACCCTTTTGTAATTATGTTAGCACAGCTGAAAACTGTTCTGATTAAAGAAGCAATAAAACTGGCCTTCTTTAAACGAGTTGAGGATCTGGAGCGTCAGCATTTCTGGGTTCGATTACAGGCTCAAAATGTCCAGAAACAAATACCTTTCTTCTGAAACTTTTCAGTCTATCCTTGTTCTGAGAAATGAAGGCTATTCCATGCGTGAAATTGCCAAGAAACTGAAGATCTCGTACAATGCTGTGTACTACTCCCTTCACAGAACAGCGCAAACTGGCCCTAACCAGAAAAGGAGTGGGAGGCCCCGGTGCACAATTACTATAGTACCTGCAAAACACCTGTCTCAATGTCAACAGTGAAGATGCGACTCCGGGATGCTGGCCTTCTAGGCAAAGTTGCAAAGAAAAAGCCATGTCTGTGGTCTTTTGCCCACCTTAATCTTTTCTTTTTATTGGCCAGTCTGAGATATGGCTTTTTCTTTGCAACTCGGCCTCAAGGCCAGCACCCCGGAGTCGCCTCTTCACTGTTGAAGTTGAGACTGGTGTTTTACGGGTACTATTTAATGAAGCTGCCAGTTGAGGACTTGTGAGGCGTCTATTTCTCAAACTAGACACTCAAATGTACTCGTCTTCTTGCTCAGTTGTGCACCGGGGCCTCCCACTCTTTCCTGTAATCGAACCCACAAATGCTGATGCTCCAGATACTCAACTAGTCTAAAGAAGGCCAGTGTTTAATGATCAATTAGCCTTTTAAAATGATAAACTTGGATTAGCTAACATAACATGCCATTGGAACACAGGACTGATGGATGCTGATAATGGGCCTCTGTACACCTATGCAAATATTCCATTAAAAAGAAATCTGCCGTTTCCAGTCATTTACAACATTAACAATGTCTACACTGTAGTTATGATCAATTTGATGTTATTTTAAATGGACAAAAAAACTATTTTCTTTCAAACAAGGACATTTCTAAGTGACCCCAAACTTTTGAACGGTAGTGTACATATATACTGTATATATTAGCATGGGTATTGAAAGATGGTTGATAACAAAAAAAAGTACATGTTTTGTTTTTGGACTAAATGTATACATTATGATTTGCCTCTGAACTGTATGTGAACCCCTCTGCAATCTACTTGCACTAACCATTAAACACTAGGGCTTCCACTAGGCTGTCCCTATGCTATTTGCTCTCTTTCTCTCTTAAACTGCTAAGACAGCCTACGTGAAAATGTGTTTTTTCACAAAAGATAATTAAAAAAATATATAAACTGGCCCAAATCAGCTCTACATAATTCAGCAGGGAGGTGTGCAACTACCACACATTATACCAGTGGAGAAACTACATCATCTACATAGATGTTACCATATCCCTTTCAATTCACATTCCTTACAGAAACAACTATTTACAAACCTTTTAAAATGTCCAGAAAGACAGGGGTCTTAGAAGGGTATTGATACTTTAAAATACATATTTTATGTGAATGGATGTGGATGAAAGAATTCTGCCAGTGTTTTAATGTCCTAGTTTCATGTTTTTTTTATTTATTTACCTCCAACTCTATATCCAAGTGAGCCTATGAGGACCTTGGGGATCAGATTGACCATTATACCCATTGATCAAACGTATAATAGACAGACACTGCTCAAAATGAGTTGTTTGTGATATCTACACTCAGTTGCCACTTTATTAGGTTCACCACCCTATTCACAAAAATACATTGCTCCTATATACACCAAGTCCCATGGTCTTGGCTTGCTAGACACTAAAGCATGCAGAGAAGTATTCAGGTATTCTGTTACTGTTTGAACTTTAGAATGTGCAAAATGACAGCAGTCTGATGGTCTTTTCTAACTCAGAAAAGTTCCAAAACTTGTACTGACTGTAATAAACTCCAACTGGACTTACCTCGAACAGTCCATCTCCTTTCCCAGTTTCATCAACAATTTTGAATTCTCGCTGTTCCAGATGCAAAGGGGGTTGTACCTAATAAAGGGACCACTGAAACTATAGACTTTCCAGAATGTGTTCTGGGAATACGGGGTATGAAGCATTTGGCTGTAAGTGTTGAATCTATTACCTCAGGAGATGGTACCGTTCAAGCTTGTCTGGGGATGACAAAGGACTTCAACAAAGCCAAAATAGAAAATGATTGGAAGGGGCCTCTTTGCTGTTAAATTAGAGACGTATTAATCAATGACTGTTGTGCCTTGTAACTACTTTAAAAAGGTGGAACTGTTGCACTAAAAATGCAAACATTGATTTGGCATACAATTTAAGGTTGTAAACATTGTACAACTTTATGTAAACATTGTCTAACTTCATATAGAACAAATTGCACTTGAAATGAACATTTCTTTAAAGTTATTGCAAATAAATGCATATTTTCACTTTTTCTGCGACAATCAATTAGTTATTGATTTCTTCATCTTTCAATGCAACATTTTTAGATTTTATGTATTTCTATCAAATCAAAACTAATGTTAACTCAAAACAAAAGGTATTTTATAGATGTTATGTATTTCTATCAAATCAAAACTGGAATTTGTGCTCAAAATAAAGGTTGTAAAAAGTATGCTAGACATTTATAGAATAAATCATATCTAGTTTAATGATTCTGTGACAAACGATGAATTAGTTATTGATTTTTACATTTGTAAATGGCTTTTGGCGAATGTCTGGCGAATGTCTGTTGAATGGTCTGTTGAATGGTATGTTGACTATCCGACTATAAAACCAACTTTACCTCAGTGTCAAATATTCGTCTTGTCATTACTCATCCTCTTTCAGATCTATTCCCGACGTAGGTGGATTTAGGGCCACAACAAACCCCAGAGGATTGTTTTACAGATTTGACTAAATCTATTGGCCAGGTCATACTAATAAGGGAGTTGCATAAAAATGTGTTTGATTGACGATGTAGATTTATATGAACCAATGTGAATAATATTACCGCATGTGTACATTTTTAAAACATAAAAAATACGATCAATTATTCACACTATATCTATCATCTCTGCATGTCATGTCACTGTTTTCCACAAGACTACGAGTACAAAATATTAGACAAGGGCGGCACCTAGTGGTGAGAAAGGAGAAGAGAACCAGAGAAGCCACATTGCATACCAAACAATGTAGAGAAAACCTCTCTCCATGGGATTCAAACTTTTCAATTATATTGATCGATTTGACTGGTTTTGCATGAGGAAGATGTATTAAATCCCCCACAAAAGAGTACAATTAGGGCCTTTCGTGAATGTGGTTCCAATCAAATCGTATGTCACACTCGCCGAATACAACTGCTGAAGACTTCACAGTGAAAAGCTAGCCTACGAGCCCAAAGCAACAATGCAGAGTTTAAAAAATGAAAGAGTAACAAGAGAGGAATAAAATACACAAGAATGGAGCTCTATACAGGGAGTACCAGTACCAGATCAATGTGCAGAGGTACAAGGTATTTGAGCTAGATATGTACATGAAGGCAGGGTAAAGTGACTATGCATCAGGATTGCTAATATTAAGAGTTGAACAAGGAACGCAGCACTAGTGACAATGATTGTATTTATGTGAGTGTATTCGTATGTTTGTGTGTGTATGTAGTGTATGCGAATATGTGAGTGTTTTGTGTGGGCATGTCAACTAGTGTGTTTGAATATTTATGCAATCAAGAGTAGCTTTAAATTTAATTTCACATTTTTCTTCCACTTTGAGAGTTTGTGTTTTGTGTAGATCGTTGACACAGAAAGATTTTAATCCCACCTTGTAACACAACAACATGTGGAAAAAGTGAAGGGGTGTGAATACTTTCTATAGGAACTGTACACCCCAGTTGTCCCAGTAGACTTGCATGACTGTTTGTGAAATTTCTGGATTTGAGCACCCCACCCCTTTCGTCATACTCCAGCCAAAGGCTAGCTCATTCCCAAGGCATCTCCAACCATTACAGCCTCAAAGCACACAGCCTCTAATATGGAGATGGGAGAGGAGCGGCTGGTGCCAGTGATTCATACATAGTGGATGTCCTTATTACCGTCGGGTAGATGTGTTTTTTTTGGTGTGTGAACAGCAAGCCAGCATCCACATCTCTCCCACACACACTTGGATATTTACTCTTGCATGCACACAAACACACTGCAGCACACATACTACGCTACACTATAGTCACACACCATATGCACACACAGGCCTACATAAACCTCTCCAAATACACTACCAGAGACTCCCCTTTCCACAAAGTGTGTGTGTGTGTTCTCAGTGACAGCCTGTTGCTGACGACATGCTGAAGTATGGGTCCTGGCTTTGGGTAACACACACGGAAGGGACAGGAGCAGGTGGGGAAACCAGAGGTACGATCCTACGATGTGTATTTATATCCCCACATTCCATGAGCAGAAGAGTGACACCTCGAAAAGAGCCATGAAACTCCCAGAATAGGTACAGGAACACGGGCGCGTGTGAATCCGCCTGGTCAACGAGCACCTTATTTTTGGCTGGGGTTAAATACGCATGGCACCAAAAGAAAAATGTCAATGGCATTCAAGAGAGCAATGTGCATTGGACACAATGCAATACCTGTGGATTGGAGTATTGCAATGTCAACTTTGCCAACAAACATGACACATTATACAAACAAATGATTATACAAACAAATGATGCATGTATAAACCCATGCCAATGTTTCTTTCTCTAGGGCAGGGGTATACTGCTGCTTCTCTGTTCTACCTGATAATTAGCTGTACCCACCTGGTGTCCCAAGTCTAAATCAGTCCCTGATTAGAGGGGAAGAATAAAAGCAAAGCAGTTGAACTGGCATCAAGGTCCAGGTTTGAATTTGAGGGCTGTAGAGCATCAGCCAGGTATTGATACAAGTATTAACAGCATGCGCAGCTGAGCTGGTCAACTGTCACAACCACACCCTCATACCATAGTATTTTCCCTGTACTGCTATCAGGAAAACAAAAACAATAGAACAGCACTCACACAGATGATCGTATTCAATGATTGAATTCTGATTGATGACACGGGCCTTAATCATGTAAAGAAATCGTACATACATGCACTTCACATTTTTGGAACAGACTAGTAAAGACACACTTGGAGCCATGTTGCAATGTGGCTGCTCCTAAATACGGCTACAGCAGACATGCAGACGACACGACGCATAGGAGAGTAACGGACACCACTTCCCCTTCAACTTTGATCACCAGGGAACAGACATGATTAACCCCCTTCGATCCCCTCCAACTATCATCCCCCGCTCTCTCTCTCTTGACCTCTAATCCTGACCGGTATATGACCCCATCTGAAAGTGAACTAAATGGGACTACTGACATTGCGTGCGGCGAATACTGGGGATACTTTAATACCTTTGACTAAACACGGCAGGGCTAACATTTTGGTGCCTCTAACCTTTTCAGTTGGTGGCACCAGCCCATGATTTGGTGGCAATCGCCCCCCCCAAAATGTGCACAGCGTCACACAACAAACAATTTGAGTAGACCTAATAATTTTATAAAGCAATTCTCAATGCTTTATTAAGAAGTGCAATAGACTACAGAGATTCAATGAAGACATTTTTACATCTAACATGTTCAAGCAGAAATGCATGATTCAAATATATTTTGATAAGCAACCTTATCCAGGGTTGTCATGAATTTTGGGTTGACAATTAAAAAGGGAAAGGGGGATACCTCGTCAGTTGTACAACTGAATGCTTTCAACTGAAATGTGCCTTCCGCATTTAACCCAACCCCTCTGAATCAGAGAGGTGCAGGGTGCCTTAATCGACATTGCTCAGGGGCAGAACACCACATCAGGCCATATTAGTTATATTTTACTGTCACAATAGGGCTCCAGAATTTGTGCCAATTCCCCACCTGAGGAAGTGCCAACTCAAAACATAGTAGCTAGATCACTAACTCTAAATATAACACCTACTGCTAGTAGCTATGTATAAATCTAACAGTTAATGTAATGTCATACAAAAAAACTAAAACGTTGCAATGAGGCCTAGTGCACTTTCATTGACCAATGCACATTTTCATACTCCACATTTCTAAGCCATTTCAAACATCTTGATTGTAAAAACAAAACAAAAAAAAAAAGTGTGCTTTGATCGTTGAGAAATTATAGATTATACCTACAGAAAGCTGAGACCATCCTCTCTTTGGTGTGGACAAGTAGTTGCTTCCAAAGTTGTAATCTTTCCCCGAAATTGCATTTTAAAATGTTATATCATCACGAAAAAACGTGGGGGAGGTTCTCTTCTGCACTGTTCAACCAATCCAGTAAATGTGGAGGAGGAGTTAAGATGGAATGTTGCCATTGTTAACGTCTAAAAGCAGAAGTCACGTCACAGTCTGTCTTTCCATTTTCACTGAAAACTGGAACATCCGGTTGGTCGGAAGTCAGCAGAGGGTATTGATTGAGGTGACCAGGTAGAATGTACCAGACCTCTGCCAAACTAGGATCATAGTGTCTACGGTGTAGAACTGTTGCTGTTTTTTTAGGCCAACAGGTGTACGTACATTTGGAAAATATTCAGACCTTCACTTTTTCCACATTATGTTACAGCGTTATTCAAAAAACGGATTAAATATATTTTTCTATATTTAATCCATCTACACACAGTACACCATAACGATAAAGCATTTATATAAGTAGAACATTTACTAAGAACTTTGAAGCACCTTTGGCAGCGTGTCCAGCCTCGAGTCTTCTTGGGTATGTCGCTACAAGCTTGGCACACTGTATTTGGGGAGTTTCTCCCATTCTTCTCTGCAGATCCTCTCAAGCGCTGTCAGGTTGGATGGGGAGTGTCACTGCACAGCTATTTTCAGGTCTCTCCAGAGATGTTTGATCTTGTTCAAGTCCAGGTTCTGGCTGGGCCAGCTCTAGGAAGAGTCTTGGCGATTCTAATTCTTCCATTTAAGAATGATGGAGGCCACTGTTTTTGGGGATCTGTGTCTTGACACAATCCTGTCTCGGAGCTCTACGGACAATTCCTTTGACCTCATGGCTTGGTTTTTGCTCTGATTTGCACTGTCAACTCTGGGACCTAATTGAATTTACCACAGGTGGACTTCCATCAAGTTGTAGAAACAGCTCAAGGATGATCAATGGAAAACAGGATGCACCTGAGCTCAATTTTAAGTCTCATAGCAAAGGGTCTGAATACTTATGTAAATAAGATATGTTTTATATTTGTAATACACTAGCAACATTTCTAAAAAACTGTTTTCGCTTTGTCATTATGGTGTATTGTGTGTAGATTGAGGACATTTTTTAAATTAATCAATTTTAGAATAAGGCAATATAAAATGTGGAAAAAGTCAAGGGGCCTGAATACTTTCCAAATGCACTCTAGGTTTTTGTTCCAACCCAGAACTAACAATATCAGATTAAACTAATCAGGGTGTTGATTGAGGACCATGATAAGTTAGATCAAGTGTGGTACCCATGGGCTGGAACAAACACACTATTGCACACACTCCTAAGCCTCCAGGATCTGACGTTGAGACCACTGATTTGAATTTCAATCCAAACCATTTGAGAGTGTGTTTCTGTTATATCGCACATCATGACACTATCCACATGCCCCATTTCCATAGGGTAGGTTTCAGGTGACACCTTATGGGCTGAGACTCCGGGTCCTGGCTAGAAATATTGATTCTGTTTACATATGATGGGTCACCAGACAACTCCAAAAAGCAGTAGGCGAGTCACTCACGTTACAATCAATCAAGAACTTGGAAGTTTTGTACTTTTTATTCATCCTCAAAATATTGTCTCCTGAGGGGGAATATACATCTGCAGGCGCCTAAAACAACGAACAGTATTGTATTCATACATCTTTGGATGAGTGGCCCCAGCGTGAATAGAACCCACAACCCTGACGTATGTAGCATGCTCTACCAACTGAGCCACAGAAGGGTTACACTTTTAGAGTGTTGCAGACAGAGATGTCAACAAGTGCCGCGCTTACCTCAGCCAGCTGTAGGATTTCAACGGGGATATTGTGGATTGCTACTTTCGGGGATCCCTCAGGTTCCGGAGCGCATCTCTTTCTGCTGCAATGCTGGATACTGTGAATACACCCCATTGATCCTCTGGTTCTGTCTTCTCCTTTTTCAGATTTGATCCACAAGTCAGTTGTCCGGATATCCCAAGGACCTGCTTTCCGTCTTACTCCTTAGGCTCCCCTAGTTTTTTTCAATAGGGAATCACTCTTTTCCTCCTTTTCACGCTAGTACAGGGAAGCTGGGTCCTACCTTGCTTCTTTGACACCCCAAAACTCCTTTCCTCCCTGTGAGCCCTCACACCCCTGTCCAAGTTGATCTTCCTCTCTCTCTACTCAGCCAGGACTGGAACCGTCACAACATTAACTCAGTCCAGCCCCCCGTCTTTCCTTCACCACACGTCTCTCCCTCTTCTTTCAGAAAGCACAGGGCCCGCTCTCTCGCACCCTCCTGCCGTCGCTCTTGCCGTTCCTGCACCCTTCTTTCTTCTGTCAGCCTGTACTTTTACACCATTCTCTCTCCCTCGCTAGCGGTTGTCCTTTCCCTCCCAGCATGCACAGACCCTTCACTCTCTGCACTTACACTCTTCTCTGGTTGCCCTCTTTCTCCCCTTTCCGCCTTCAAAGAAACACCCTGCTCTCTCATTCCCCCTCTCCTCTTACAACCCTCTCACTAGCTGTTCACCCTGCCAGCCTGCTGCACAAACAGTACACTCTTCCCCTCTCTCTCATTTCTCCACCCCCCCCCTTTCCACACAGCTGTTTAGGTCAGGCTGACTTCAGGCCCTTCCCTTTTTCTTGCTGTGTTCAGCCTCTCTCTCTCTCTCTTTTCCTCCATCATTCCCCCTGAGATTAGATGGCGCCGCTCAGTGCGACACCCTGTCGACCCACCGGACTCTGCAACTTAGCACATGAGGGGTGGGCATACACAGTGCAATGGTTCTATCCTACTATTTTTCCTCTCATGTCATGGGTAAGCGACTAGATAGTACCTCACAAGCCAAAACCTTGTGCACCAACCCAGCAACTCTGCATGAGGAGAGAAGACACACTTTGCCTTAACATCCCTCTCAACTGAAAACAATAATAGGCTCTGTTCCTTTAGATCTGCGTAGAGTAACACAGGGATTTAGGACCTCCTCGGAGAGCCAGCTGGTATTCCGCCAAGCCATCAGGAATAACACCCCACAGCAGAGCAGGAGAACAAACACAGTTAACACACGATCAGCCCCCCCCCACACACACACACACTGACTTGCATCTGCTGCAGTAGAGAACTACTAAAACTGTGAGATACACAAACAGACTAGTCTCAAATTAGCCCAATAAACACACGCACATACATACAGCCACGCAGGGTACGGGGCAACAAGAGGTTGAAATACAAAATGATTGCATCCGAGTGCAAGAGAACATTCAACACACACACACACACACACACACACACACACCTCCCCCTGGAGTGATGATACACACACACAACCTATTGCCTGTCAGCATTCCTGAGGTAAAACATAAACACGCTGAAGGTTGTTTTTAGCAGAGGGGTCTGGGACCCTCCTGTCACTGTCGAGACAGGCCTGAGGGAAGGGGACGGGGACACAGCAGGACCCTCCACACCTGCCACCAAGAGTCCTGTACCCAGCAGGGGGTGAAGAGTGTTCTCCACAAAAGAAAAATCATGTTCAGGACTAGAGGTCGACCGATTATGATTTTTCAACGCCGATACCGATACGGATTATTGGAGGATACCGATTAAATCGGCAGATTTTTTTCATTTATTTGTAATAATGACAATTACAACAATACTGAATGAAAACTTATTTTAGCTTAATATAATACATCAATAAAATCAATTTAGCCTCAAATAAATAATGAAACCTGTTCAATTTGGTTTAAATAATGCAAAAAACAAAGTGTTGGAGAAGAAAGTAAAAGTGCAATATGTGCCATGCAAGAAAGCTAACGTTTAAGTTCCTTGCTAAGAACATATGAAATCTGGTGGTTCCTTTTAACATCAGTCTTCAATATTCCCAGGTAAGAAGTTTTAGGTTGTAGTTATTATAGGACTATTTCTCTCTATACCATTTGTATTTCATTAACCTTTGACTATTGGATGTTCTTATAGGCACTTTAGTATTGCCAGTGTAACAGTATAGCTTCCGTCCCTCTCCTCGCTCCTACCTGGGCTCAAACCAGGAACACATCGATAATAGCCACCCTCGAAGCAGCGTTACCCATGCAGAGCAAGGGGAACAACAACTCCAAGACTCAGAGCGAGTGACGTTTCAAACGCTATTAGCGAGCATCGGTTCACATCGGTTACACCAGCCTAATCTCGGGGGTTGATAGGCTTGAAGTCATAAACAGCTGCTGGCAAACGCACAAAAGTGCTGTTTGAATGAATGCTTACAAGCCTGCTGCTGCCTACCATCGCTCAGTCAGACTGCTTTATCAAATCATAGACTTAGTTATAACATAACACACAGAAATACAAGCCTTGGGTAATATGGTCGAATCCGGAAACTATCATCTCGAAAACAAGACGTTTATTCTTTCAGTGAAATACGGAACCGTTCTGTATTTTATCTAACGGGTGGCATCCATAAATCTAAATACTCCTGTTACATTGCACAACCTTCAATGTTATGTCATAATTACGTAAAATTCTGCGGCCCAAACTGTTGCATATACCCCAACTCTGCGTGCAATGAACGCAAGAGAAGTGACAATTTTACCTGGTTAATATTGCCTGCCAACCTTTATTTTAGCTAAATATGCAGGTTTAAAAATATATACTTCTGTGTATTGATTTTAAGAAAGGCATTTATGTTTATGGTTAGGTACACATTGGAGCAACGATACGCACCACATCGATTAAATGCAACGCAGGACACGCTAGATACACTAGTATTATCATCAACCATGTGCAGTTAAGTAGTGTTTATGATTGATTGTTTTTTATAAGATAAGTTTAATGCTAGCTAGCAACTTACCTAGGCTTACTGCATTCGCGTAACAGGCAGTCTCCTCGTGGAGTGCAATGTAATCAGGTGGTTAGAGCGTTGGACTAGTTAACTGTAAGGTTGCAAGATTGAATCCCCCGAGCTGACAAGGTAAAAAAAAAAAAATTGGTTGTTCTGCCCCTGAACGAGGCAGTTAACCCACCGTTCCTAGGCCATCATTGAAAATAAGAATGTGTTCTTAACTGACTTGCCTAGTTAAATAAAGATTAAATAATGGTGTAATAAATAAAATCGGCCAAATCGGTGTCCAAAAATACAGATTTTCGATTGTTATGAAAACTTGAAATCGCCCCTAATTAAATCGGCCATTCCGATTAATCGGTCGACCTCTATTCAGGACCACACCTGAGGGGTAGCTAGCTAATTTTGCTAAGTAACTAGAGGGGTATTCTACAAATCAGGTTTAAGGAGCTCTAGCGAGGCAACTTTGGTCAACTCGGAGTTCAACTCGTGATAACCAGTCATACAAATGTGGTTAACTTTTTAGTCAGGTAAATTTCTATGGCAACAAATCCTTGAGAACTAACCTGCTCCCGAGCAGGCTCAGTCAACACTAACTCCATTTATTCTGAGTCTGACCTGCAAGTTGAGAACAAATTAAAATCAGATTCCCTCTCTCTCGCAACGATTGCATCACTATCCCCTTCATTTCAGGAAGACCGATTAAATATTTGATTAATAATTGTTGTTTAATTAAAATGTTTAAAATACCTAGTACATTATTTATTAATAACAGAATGCATTTGAAACTTCATACAGGTAACACTTAACAATATTCTCTAGGAGCAGTAGTGTCTGGGCTAGAATCTATTCTAGGTTCACTAAAGTAGAATTTGACACAGGCACAAGGGTTGTATTAAAAAAAAAATGTTTAACTGCACATTCATCAACACACATACAGTATAATAACACAGTAAAAAATGGTCTCAGTCCTAAATTGAAAAGTATCTGTGTGTGTTCAGTTTGTAGACCTACTACCCGGGTAGAGCCCATGTGCATGTTGGAGCTCTTATAGATACCAAGATTGATCCAATTAATAAGTGTGTCCTCAATGAGATGGATTGAAGAAAATACATGCTAGCTCAATGGCTTTTCTCAGTTACCATGCAACTGCAGTAGAAAACAAGCTACGTAACTCACCGGTTTCCACATGGATTTTGACAAAAAAAAAGAAATGTTGAAACACTGTTCTTGAAGATTGGTTTTGTTTCAAGACACACCGTCTTGAAACAAAACCAATCTTCAAAACAAATAAAACTTGGCTTCTCACTCAAGGGCTGATAAATGATATAATATACAATACTATAGCGCCCTCTAGGGCCAAATTCTCTATATTGAATCAGGAATACCCTAATTTTATCTGGCTGTAAATTGTCTGGGTTAAATCCTCCCCTTCCGAATCTGCATGCGTCCCTGCATGTACTAGACGTCTTAAGTCGGATTCAACTGGCTTATGTCGGGGGAATGCGTAAACTCAAGGGCTTGGGAGAAAGCTTTGTTTAAACCATTTAGAATAGAATTCATAACTAAGAGTAAGGGGTTACCAAGGGATATGTAAGTCAGCTCTTCGAGAGGATTCATCTCAGCATGGTCATCTTCTGGAGTAGGGTTGACTCTTGCTCGAGGAATTTCATGGACATTGAGGATTGTCGGGTAGCTGATCTTTTTCTGAGCAGACTGAGGGTTGTAGTACTCCACCTCTTCGTCATTTACACATTGTCGTTCTGCTCATCTTCCTCTTCAGATACTGGACTTTGCTGAGGAGTTGTTAGTTTGGGTCTCTGTTCCAGGTCTTGGTCCTCTTCAACTTAAGCAGACGGCGCAAGGAATCCACAGGGCAAGAGCAGATCGCAGTGTAGCTTCCTCTCCGCAACAGCTTTTCATACCAGACCTGCTGGCTTTCTGTCCTACTCCTACCCGCATAAACTGGTCCTGAACCCAACTGCAGTCCCGCAATGTTATTTTAGGGCGTATGTGAACATTTTTTAAGTAGTCTGGGTGGCCATTTGATGAATTCTTCAGCAGTCTTATGGCTTGGGGGTAGAAGCTGTTAAGGATCTTTTTGAACTTAGACTTGGCACGCCGGTATAGCTTGCCATGCGGTAGCAAAGAGAACAGTCTTTGACTTGGGTAACTCGTCTTTTACAATTTTTTGGGCCTTCCTCTGACACCGCCTAGTATATTGATCCTGGATGTCAGGACGCTTGGCCCCAGTGATGTACTGGGCTTTACGCACTACCCTCTGTAGCGCCTTCAGATCGGATGCCGAGCAGTTGCCATACCAGGCGGTGATGCAATCGGTCAGGATACTCTAGATGGTGCAGGTGTAGAACTTTGAGGATCTGGGGATGCATGCCAAATATTATCAGTCTCTTAAGGGGGAAAAGGTGTTGTAATCATATCTATAGCCAAGCATAGGCTATAGCCTATTCTATTTAATTGAGACCACACCTGATCTCGCACATATGGCGACAACTTGAAGCAGCAAGAATGATGAGAGCAGACACTTGCACTTTCTCTTAGGCTATATCCTGTATGCAAAACATAGCACATATTTAAGGATGACAATTTGCAGGCAGAAACAAATAAATGGGTAATCAATATTTATTCAAAATGAAAAGGTGCAACGCTTGCTCACCATGGTAGCCTATGTGCACATTGCGGATTTTTCTTACAATGATCACATTTTCTAAATGCACCTCGACTCATTGGTTGAGTGCCCTCCACTTCTTTCCATTACCAATATTTACTTAGGGACACTGTAGCCAACAATAGTCTAATCATAATGAATTACATTTCCTTGGAAAGATAACTGCCACGTGACTCTCCTCCAAGGCATATCCAGCCTACATTATTTAATTGAGACTACACATATACCAGGCACACTTGATCTTGCACGCCCAACTAGGAGAGGTAGGCAGGCTACTTAGCTTGAAGCAACAAATTGTGTGTGTGAATAATGCGCCAAAGAGCTGCTTTTAATACAATACGTAGGCTAAAGCATACAAAGCAGAAAAGACTACCATTTCCAAATAATCTGTGGGACAAAAATATTTTCACCCCAAAATTGTTTATCTGAGTGAACACTCCCAACTGAAGCATGAAAAATGCAGATCGCACCGCAAGGATCTCTGTCAGGACTCGCAGCCCTCTAGTTTCCGGTGCTACAGCGTAGATTGGGTAGTCGCCGATGTGATCCGATGTGATCCGTTGTCCTGTTGATTCCTGTGTGAACTGCATTGTTGAGACCTTCGAGAGCCATTTTTCTGTACTTCTTTTGAAGATTGATTTAGTAGAATGAGTCCCCTCTGTTGATCAGTTTCCAACAATGACTCCGTTGTTAAGTACAGGCTGATCCATGTCTCTGTTCTGCTCTTTTGTCCTGCTGCCTAATGATAGGACAGACGTTTCCCGGTGGTGACTATGGTAATCCCTCTACTGATGGTGGGATCATTCCTCTGCTTTGCAGCCCAATCTTGCGGTGACATCTTGGGAAAAGTGCTTGAACCAGGGAGAAGATCAGGAGAGACACTGGACAGCAACAGGAGAGTCAGTACTGACATTTCTGAGCTTGAAGATCTCGATTCTGAACCACAGCTTTCACAGCTTCTCTTGGGAACAGGGTTCACGGTGTTCCTTCATGAATCAAGCAATGAACTGCTGGACTTTGTGGTCTTCAGCTTTGGAGCCGAGGTCAGTCTAGGCTTGGTCGTGTGGACTTCTGGACAGACCGTCTGCGTCTCGATTCCTCTTGCCAGATCTGTACTGGATGTTGAAGTTGGACAGATCGGCTAGCCACAGTTGTCACAGCTGAAAAGTGCTGGGTGCATTTGTGACTCCTTGAGGCATCTGGTTGAACCCCCAGAATCCGATGGATGTGAAAAGCAGTGTTTGCCTTGCTCCTCCATTTCAAATTGATAGTGTCCCGACTGCAAGTCCATGACAGAGAATCACATCGAGCCCGTCAGAGCTGATAAGGTTTCCTCTATGTTTGATAAGGTGAATACGTCTGATGGTCTGGTTGTTCAACCTGTAGTTGATGTCAGAGCTCTTGCAGGTGAAGTCGTATGGCTAGGTAGTCAGACGGATGGATCTGGCTCTCTGCTTGAAGTTGGATTAGAGAGACCAATGCAGTGCCTGACTGCAGTTGTGTGACTATAGTCAAGGTCACCCATGGCAAACAATTCAAGGATGGAGCTCAGCTTGCTTGTCGAAAGTGATGGTGCTCTCAGAACCTGTCAGATTCAGTGTTGCACTCAGCAGTGGTGGGAGTGTGAGACACTGTTCTTGAGCTTTGTTTCTGGGTGTTGACAGTGAGGCGAGGGACAAGGGGATGGAGAGTTCTGCAATGTTGCGGTTTGCTGACACTGATGTCATGAGCCGTCTCGTTCCTGAGTAGGATTGGTACTTTAAACAATGACGTTCTTGGACTTGACAGGATGTAGCTACAGAAGAGCAGACCACCTGGCATGAGTGGGAGGCTCCACCAGCAGTGAGTACTTTTCTTGTGCAGTCATTCAACACCATCTTCTGTGCTGCTGGAACAGTGACACTCTTCTTGCATTGCAATTTGACTTTCCCCACTTTGCTGTTGTCTTGCATCTTCTGTACAGGCTATTGGAGTGGCACGTAAGGGCTCGTCTCTGGCTTGGTACGATCTCTGCCATCTTTGTCGGCTGTACATGCTTGTACAGTATGTTGGGATGACTAGGGCTAATGTGTTGTTTTTTCCAGGGATGTTCTCGGGAAAGAGGATGTTGACCTCGACGTAGCCTAGGTAGGGCACAGCTTGACCTCCAGCACCAACCTCTGATGTTGTCCAGGGGGAGAATAGGCTGGCATGGAAGGACTTAGTGAATGTTGTCACTTGTAAGCCTGAATCGAGAAGGGAATTGCTCTGGTTTCCTTTGATAATGACGACAGCTATCTTGGCCCTACTAAGCCAATGAATTTGTCAGTGTTGTCAGCCTCAGTATGTCCCTCTACTAAAACCTTGTCCCGTTTAAAGAAAGTCATTTATACTTTTATTTATACTGCTTAGCTCGTAGCTCCTTTACTTATAATCGATAGCAACTGTCGTGTCTTTGTCTATGCCGGATTAAGTGATATGACATGCTATTCTATAAAATAATTTATCCGTAATTAATATTACCTGATTGAGCTAATCATGTAAATGTAATTAACTATAGTCAGGGCACCACAAAATAATATTTATAGAGCTGTTATCTTCCGAATAAACTCTTAAAGACCTAGTAATATTTTACATCAATAGCAGTCAATATTAATTGTCATTTTAATTCAGTCTCATCTGAAAGTTGTAAATTCTTAGTTATCTGCACAAACCCTGGCTCACAAGTTGAATCAGCAATACAAAATTGGGTTTAATTATTTATTTACTAAATACCTAACTAATCACACAGAATTACACATACACATAATTAAATCATAACTTAATTACAAATTACATCATAAAGGAAAACGTCCCTAGCGGGCGGAACCGATATGACAGCTTGTTACACAAAAGAAAAGGGGCTGGGTTTGAGTGAAAGAGCGGGAAGACTGAGGAACAAAGGGAAGAAGCTGTGCTATCGTAAATACAGTATCTTATGCATTCTAAATTACCGCCCAATTGGAAAAGGAAAATACAATAAATATTTACTCTGAGCTGCGCTTTGGTAGGTTGGTCGTAGATGAAAGGCCGTGTTGCCCAACCGAGTCCTTTGAAGAATGTCTCTGCTGGTAAATTGGATACGTTGTAGTAACGTCGTTGTGTGGTAGACGGGACACTGTCTGTTCCTTCCTAACCTGCGTTCGCAGCTGCGATTGCTGCTGCGGTTGCTAACTCAACGGCTAGGAGGTATCACTTCTGTAGTGAATAAGAGTTCAAAGTTCATACTATTCGCAACCAAAGCTCACGCTGATGTTGGCTTCGTTCTGTAGTTATTATCTGAACCATTCTGACAAAGGACCATCGTCCTCACGTCCTCGGAACAGAAGGTTATATTGTCGTCCAGGGCTTATATAGGAAGGGAGAGAAGGACGTGTTTGAAAAGATTTATAGCCCACGTCCCTTCACAGGGGCGGGCCACTGATTGAGCAGAGCCCTATGAAAACCCAAATCTCACATTTTAGAAGCTAAAATCACATTTCATCCAATCACAAATATTTTCATATTTAAACATTTAAACTGAACAATTCCATGTGAATCCGATAACTCTGAAGTTTAGACTTTCCACTGTAGAGTTTGTCATCTTATCATTGATGAGAATGTCTCAGATGACTGACATCATATTCATTAAGTACCACCGCATATATTCAATTGTTCGGATTACCAGAATATAGTTCATTCCCCCCCACCTTCTGAAGTTCCCAGAATCTCTATGTTAACCAATGGTTTTGCAAATGTAACATCAGTAGGATAGAGAGAGGAAAAGGGGGGGGGGGGGGGAAAGAGGTATTTATGACTGTCATAAACCTACCCCCCAGAACAACGTCATGACACAACTTTGTTGATGGGGTTGTCACATCTTGGATATGCGGCCAATCTTCACTACACCTGAAGCAAAACCAGGCTTTTGGCCGGAGCGTTATGTGGTGTGCCTTAGTCCCTGCTCTTGGCTTTTGGGCTGCTCTGGGCTCACAGCTGCTCTACATTTTCAAATCAGCCACCTCACGCTCTCAGTCTCAGAGACGTATGCTTCCAAAACCTCCGAACCCGTGTCTGGAGTGATGCCTCTAGCACTGTGATGCTGTGTCTTACACGGAACCCAAACCAGCTGCGCGCATGCGCACCATCGTGTATAAATGTATTTTGTCCCCCCCCACACCAAATGCGATCACACCAAGTAGGTTAAAATCAAAAACCAATCCTCAAACAATTACACTAATTTGGAGAGAGGTCGAAAAGCATTAAACATTTACGGCAAGCTAGCTAGCTTGCACTTGCTAGCTAATTTGTCCTATTAAGCTAGCTTGCTGATGCTAGTTAATTTGTCCTGAGATATAAACATTGAGTTGTTGTTTTACCTGAAACGCACAAGGTCCTCTACTCCGACAATTAATCCACACATAAAACGGTCAACTGAATTGTTTCTAGACATCCCTACTCCTGCTAGGCTTTTTCTTGTCTTGACTTTATATTGCGATTTGCAACTTTCATAAATTAGGTGCATTACCGCCACTGACCTCATTCGTCTTTCAGTCACCCACGTGGGTATAACCAATGAGGAGATGGCACGTGGGTAGCTGCTTCTATAAACCAATGGGGAGATGGGAAAGGCAGGACTTGCAGTGCGAACTGTAGAACTCAAATAGAACTGATTTTAGCCCTTGGCAACGCTTGTTGGCGCTCGCGAGCAGTGTGGGTGCAATAATTGAATAAAATAGATTTCTAAATGTATTTTGTAGTCAGCCTGTTAGACCGCTGCGCCACTTGGGAGGTGTCCTCTTACATTCTTAACTATAGGAGGAGCTCTGCAAAGTCAGGGGGTGTCTGTCTTGATGTCCAACCGTTTCCCCAGCTCAGGGTCAGCATCAGCCCGTTTCACTTACGTTCTCTTCACAGCAGCACTGAGGAGTACCTGCAGCCTCTAAGTGTTTAGATACCCTCTCACCTGAGTTCTGGTGGGTGTTCAGGAATCTGTAATATATTTCATTGCTGTCCTCCGAGGCCATAAGCGGACTCCAGTAGCTTCAAATAGGCTCTTGGGGATGCAGAGGCACACTGCCTCACCAGGTCCGAGGTTGGGGGAAGCAGAATCTCCAGGACCCTCCACTGCTGTATTTAGAGGTGCAATCTTGTAACATCAGTTTGACATGACACCATGTCTCAGTCAGGTTAAACTGGGGGCTTTGGGTACTTTGCCTGAGAAGGAACGAAGCCATTTGAGTTGGTTCCGTGTTATGGAGGTGTTGTTCGTCATGACATGCTTTAGCACAATGCGATGGACTTCAGGTGAGTTGATGACATAATGCAGCTGCACATCAGTCCTGGTTGGGGTTGTTCACCTCCTACCGTGGACTTCATGTCTGAATGAGGGGGTAGCTGGAATGGGGTGGTCTGGGTTTGATCATACCTCTTCTCAGCAGATCATTTCAGTAAGAGTGTGTCGCTATCGTGTGGACACGGTCATTGTCAGATGTAGTTAAGTCATAAGAGGTAACTAGGGGCTGGTCAGTGGGCTGTAACTCTACCCATACTGCTTGTAAATAAATTGAATTTCAATGTCTGAAATATGACTGTACCAAACTCCAAAACACCAGCTAAATATGTGCTCCGCTTTCAATTATCCTGGCTAGCTTGCCACAAAATGATGTAACACTTATCACACTATGCTGTAGTGTCTGGACTAGAATCTATTGTAGTTGACTTTGACAGGCACAAGGGTTGTATTAAAAATGATTTTAAAAATGTCACATTTATTACAGACACAATCACAAATTCATCAATGCACAAATATAAACAGTAAAAATGGTGTCTGTCCCAAATAGAAAAGTATCAGTGTGTGTTCAGTTTGTAGGCCTAGTATCCGGGTAGTGTGTGTGTGTGAGTGCAGGTTGGAGTGCTTATCTGTATCCAAGATGGATCCAATGAAGAAGTGCACCCTCAAAGTGATGGGTTGAAGAAGCAAATACAGTGGTGCAGCCTGCATGCGCCAGTCGAGTCAAATGGGTCGTTGGTGGTTTGCTCGCCATTCTTCTTTGAGATCACTGAATCACCTTCGTTCTGGTCTTAGAATCAACCAATAAAAACATACAAATCTGCAGAGAGCACAGGATCTCAGTCAGAATCTCATAGTTAGTGGTAAAATGTCTCAATTCAATACAAACATTACAATGACTGCCATAAAAACTGGTAGCAACAGTATTGTACAAAAGTCATCAAGTAAATGCTAAAGTAAAGAGCTTAGCACAACATATTTACATACAATAGCATCTCCATTTAAAAATATATATTTTTCAAAATTCACAACAGGAATAATAGCATCTCTAATTTAAACACCATTTCAATAAAATTAGCTTAGTTCCATGAGCGAGAAAAAATGACAACACATTCTAGAATGATCACTCAAGAGCTAGCCCCATCAGCAATACAAGTAACTAGACATAATTAACACTTTCACCTTCTCATTTTCACATTTAACTCCAATTGGTTTTTAGTTACAAAACTCAAAATGAACATGACAGTAATATAATTATTCTACAAAACCCTGCTAATGACATGCTAGTGCAATGGCTTTTCTCAGTTAGAATGCTAGTAGAAAACAAGCTAAGTAACTCACCGGAGTACATGATTTTGACAATATTAATACATCTTCAAACACTGTCTTGAAACAAAACAAACTTGAAAAGTAATATCACTCAAAACACTATAGAATTCAGTTTTTGCTCTGGTTAACTATGGTATATCACTCTTGCTAGCTCGTGATGGTATCTGACTGGCGCGGTTTCTCACTCACCGCCTGATTGAATATTCTATGATCTACAATACTATAACGCCCCCTAGGGGAATTACAATATGACTAAAGAAAAACCCAAATTTAACACCAGTGTAAATTGTAGGTTACAACACAGTAAAACTTTTGTATGGACAAATACAATTATTATTACTACTATGTTCAAATTAGTTTATTGATAGGAGTTGGAAAAAAGGTGTTTATGCATTGATAAGCACACCAAAAGATGGCATTGACAATAAGTAATAAAATAGAGATGGTACTATCACATCATAGCCTGCTTTATTAGCAATATAACTTTTCCTTCATTTTGATTTCGGCACAAATGAAAAAATGTGGCACTGACTTGCCCATTGATTGATGTTTCAGCACTGTATACAGTGAGGGACAAAGTATTTGATCCCCTGCTGATTTTGTACGTTTGCCCACTGACAAAGAAATTATCAGTCTATAATTTTAATGGTAGATTTATCTGAACAGTGAGAGACAGAAAAACAAAAAAATCCAGAAAAACGCATGTCAAAAAAAGTATAAATTGATTTGCACATTAATGAGGTAAATAAGTATTTGAGCCCCTCTCGATCAGAAAGATTTCTGGCTCCCATGTGTCTTTTATACAGATAACGGGCTGAGATTAGGAGCACACATTTAAAGGGAGTGCTCCTAATCTCAGTTTGTTACCTGTATAAAAGACACCTGTCTACAGAAGCAATCAATCAATCAGATTCCAAACTCTCCACCATGGCCAAGACCAAAGAGCTCTCCAAGGATGTCAGGGCCAAGATTGTAGAACTACACAAGGCTGGAATGGGCTACAAGATCATCGTCAAGCAGCTTTGTGAGAAGGTGACAACAGTTGGTGCGATTATTCGCAAATGGAAGAAACACAAAAGAACTGTCAATCACCCTCGGCCTGGGGCTCCATGCAAAATCTCACCTCGTGGAGTTACAATGATCATGAGAACGGTGACAAATCTGCCCAGAACTACACAGGGGGATCTTGTCAATGATCTCAAGACAGCTGGGACCATAGTCACCAAGAAAACAATTGGTAACACACTACGCTGTGAAGGACTGAAATCCTGCAGCGCCTGCAAGGTCCCCCTGCTCAAGAAAGCACATATACATGCCCGTCTGAAGTTTGCCAATGAACATCTGAATGATTCAGAGGACAACTGGGTGAAAGTGTTGTGGTCAGATGAGACCAAAATGGAGCTCTTTGGCATCAACTAAACTCGCCGTGTTTGGAGGAGGAATGCTGCAAATGACCTCAAGAACACCATCCACACTGTCAAACATGGAGGTGGAAACATTATGCTTTGGGGGTGTATTTCTGCTAAGGGGACAGGACAACTTCACCGCATCAAAGGGACGATGGACGGTGCCATGTACCGTCAAATCTTGGGTGAGAATCTCCTTCCCTCAGCCAGGGCATTGAAAATGCGTCGTGGATGGGTATTCCAGCATGACAATGACCCAAAACACACGGCCAAGGCAACAAAGGAGTGGCTCAAGAAGAAGCACATTAAGGTCCCGGAGTGGCCTAGCCAGTCTCCAGACCTTAATCCCATAGAAAATCTGTAGGAGCTGAAGGTTTAAGTTGCCAAACGTCACCCTCGAAACCTTAATGACTTGGAGAAGATCTGCAAAGAGGAGTGGGACAAAATCCCTCCTGAGATGTGTGCAAACCAGGTGGCCAACTACAAGAAACGTCTGACCTTTGTGATTGCCAACAAGGGTTTTGCCACCAAGTACAACGTAATGTTTTGCAGAGGGGTCAAATACTTATTTCCCTCATTAAAATGCAAATCAATTTCTAACATTTTTGACATGCGTTTTTCTGGATTTTTGTGTTGTTATTCTGTCTCTCACTGTTCAAATAAACCTACCATTAAAATTATAGACGGATCATTTCTTTGTCAGTGGGCAAACGTACAAAATCAGCAGGGGATCAAATACTTTTTTCCCTCACTGTAAATGAAGAGTTCAGTGTTCGTCTAGCCACGTGCGACATATGCATGCGCAGTTATCAACCGTCTTACTACGGATGAAGATGGAGCTGGAACGTGAAGCTAACTGAAGCTGGTAAACTTTAGAAAACCCTGAGTAGATCAAGCGGTCTTCATAATATATGATGCCCCACAGAAATGTTAAATGTTCTGGTTAATATATTATTTTAAAAGCTAAACAGATGTGTTTTTCGTTTGTTGAATCAATTAGACCATGCCAATTTCAAACTTACAAAAAAAACAAGTTAGCTGTCCAAATTAGTCTTGCTTTGTCGTATACAAAAAAAAGTGAAACAATGGTTTGAGAAATATTTCGAACAATTCCCTACATTCTGCATGACAATTACCAGTTCTACATAATTTATATTGTTTTAACTGTGGCACAATGCAAACTATGTTAAATTGTTGTTTAATGACAATGGTGTATCGCAGTTTCGCGGCCCACCACAAGGTCCGAGCAAAGCGCCACCCAACCGCTCAAAATTATAAATAAGTCTATCTATCAACAAATGTTGTGCCATGGGGCAGTTTGAAAGCTAATCTCATGCTATGTTACACATTTTGCCATGAACCAGAGAGAAAATTTGCCGTTTTAGAGTTCATGGATACATTGATAGACAACCTCAACTTCCCCCCCCCCACTAATATGTCTAAAAATGTACATTTGAACTATATATTTTGATAGACCAAAGTATCCCCAATCACACTGAGTAAAGGAAAAATCGAATTAATTTGTTTTCCATAAAAAGCATTTCATTTTAAACTGTTGGTGAACAATTGTAAAAAGGCCTTTGTTTAATTCTAACATTTGGTTATTCAAATATGTAATACAAATCTCCAAACATATTATTTTGTTTTATAACACTCCAGGGCTAATTTCTTTAGCATTTTTTTCTAGATTTAGAACATTAAACATTTATAAAGCAAACAATCCATCAGCACAGCAAATACTTAAATTGTTTAAGAGTATGTTGCAGAACAGGGATTAAAATACTTTTTCAGAATAAAAAGATCTTAAGGGGGTTAGAGTTCAGTGACGGAGTTGACAGACATTTTTGCCTCAAAAAACAAGTTAAATACAAACATTTGTAAAACATGAATTTGAATATCCCCAATAAAAAAAAACATTCCCAGATCTTTCAGCACTCTGACAGAGTTCATGTTTTACAGAGTTGACAATTTGAATTTTTCTTCATTCAAGTTGTATACACAGAAGCAATGTTGTTTTTCCTCAGTTATTTTACGACTCTAAAACCTAATTAAATAGAATATGAATTTTGGTTAAAATATTACATCTTGGTGCCTTCTTTGCAAGGCAGTGGAAAACCTCCCTGCTTTTTGTGGTTCTTTGTTTGGAGGGGGGGGGGGGGGGGGGGGTGTACAGAGATGAGTCAGTCACTCTTACTACACAGAGTGAGTGCATGCAACCTACGAGACTTGAGTAGATTTTTACTCCTGAATTTATTTAGGCTTGCCATAAAAGGTGTTGAATTCTTAATTTGATGTATTTGTAATACAATTACAGACATTATGGGGTTGTGTGTAGGCCAATTAATATCCATGATTACCTGTTTTTCGAATGTAACACTTTTTGGAGAGCTTCAAATTGGGATCCTTTGCTCAGTACAAGGGCATTTCCAGGCATACAGTGCTTTTGGAAAGTATTCAGACTTTCACTTTTTCCAATTTTTTTTTGACTTATTCTAGAACGGATATTGTTTTTCCTCAATCTACAAACAATACACCATAATGACAAATCAAAAACAGGGGTTTAGAAATGTTTGCAAAAGTATGAAATAAAAAAACAGTAATACATTATTTACATAAGTAGTCAGACCCTTTGCTATGAGACTCTGAAATTGAGTTCAGACGCATCCTGTTTCCATTGATAATCCTTGATGTTTCTACAACTTCATTGGAGTCCACCTTGGGTAAATTTAATTGATTGGACAGGATTTGGAAAGGCACACATGTCTATATAAAAAAGGTCCCACGGTTGACAGTGCATCTCAGAGCAAAAACCAAGCCATGAGGTCAAAGGAAATGTCCATAGAGCTCCGAGACAGGATTGTGTCGAGGCACAGATCTGGGGAAGGGTACCAAAACACTTCTGCAGCGTTGAATGTCTCCAAGAACACAGTGACCTACATCATTCTTAACTGGAAGAAGTCTGGAAACACCAAGACTCTTCCTAGAGCTGACCGCCTGTCCAAACTGAGCAATCAGGAGAAGGGCCTTGGTCAGGGAGGTGACCAAGGACCCAATGGTCACTGACAGAGCTCCAGAGTTCCTCTCTGTAGAGGGGAGAACCTTCCATTAGGACAACCATCTCTGCAACACTACACCAAATCAGGCCTTTATGGTAGAGTGGTCAGACGGAAGCCATTCCTCAGGAAAAGGCCCATTACAGCCCACTTTGAGTTTGCCAAAAGGCACCTAAAGACTCTCAGACCATGAGAAACAAGATTCTCTGGTCTGTTGAAACAAAGATTAGACTCTTTGGCTTGAATGCCAAGCGTCACATCTGGAGGAAACCTGGCACAATCCCTATGGTGAAGCGTGGTTGTGGCAGCATCATGCTGTGGGGATCTTTTTCAGCAGCAGACAGACTAGTCAGGATTAACAGAAAAATGTACAGAGATCCTTGATGAAAACCTGCTCTAGAGCACTGGGGCAAAGGTTCACATTCCAACAGGAACGACCCTAAGCACACAGCCAAGACAATGCAGGAGTGGCTTGAGGACAAGTCTCTGCATGCCCTTGAGTGCCCCAGCCAGAGCCCCGACTTGAACCCGATCAAACATCTCTAGAGAGACCAGAAAATAGCTGTGCAGCAACGCTCCCCATCCAACCTGACAGAGCTTGAGAGGATCTTTAGAGAATGGGAGAAACTCCCCAAATACAGGTGTGGTAAGCTTGTAGTGTCATACCCAAGAAGACTTGAGGGTGTAATCGCTGCCAAAAGGTGCTTCAACGAAAGTACAGAGTAAAGGGTCTGAATCATACAACCATTTGTAAATGTGCTTTGTCATTATGTGGTATTGTGTGTAGATTGATTTTGGTGGAAAACTCAGAAATTTTAGAATAAAGCTGTAACGTAGTCAAGGGGTCTGAATACTTTCTGAATGCACTGTAGACCCAAAATTAGAATAGAATTACTATTATTGAAAATATTAGAAAATTCCAAAAACAAAATTTCCCTTAAAGTAAATGTTAATCTCAAATTACACAACTATATATAAAGTTTCCCTGCCAGACAAGGATTGTCCCGACTATCAAGAATCCCTAGTTAATCCCTAGAGCTAGTTTCCTGCTAGAAAATGTTGCAGTTTTAAAGCTAATTTCATGTAATAAAAAACCAAACACCCCCAATGTACATGTCAACACAATTAAGTAGAGTATTTAAGTATTAAGTGCATCCACCAGATGTACTGTAAATACATGACCACATATGTACTGTCATGCACAGGCCCAATTGATCAATCACTTCAAAATGAGAAAATGTAATCTCAGAGTAATCCTTAAATCCTGTCTTGAGCGGCTCAAACTGCAACAGCTGGACGGAATGTGTTTAACTTGGCTTTTAATTGATGTCATTATTGCATCACTGTGTTGAAAAACAAACATCTGCACTGTGATAGGGGATAACGGTGACCAGATTTAGTTTGGTTTAGTGAGTAATTGTTGCCGTTGGCTGCCAAATTCTGTCAGGATTAAGAACCACCTAAAGATCCCTGTTGAATAAGTGATGTGCAAGCATCTTCACAGCTTTGAGTTACATGGAAACTTATCAAAATATGGGAGAAATATTCATTTATCTGATTAAATTGGGAATTAGGATGCAGTTTATATGAAAACCTTCACACCACATCAACTCTGGTATAAGCAAAAGCTCAAATAACATTTTCAGCCAATTTATTATTCCAAGTAGTTAAGTTAAAAAGGCTCAAAGATTGCAAGTTAAGGTTTCCATTAGACTGCGAAGACAATAATTGTCATTCCTCATGGACAGTCAGTATGGGCCTTTTTCCAAAGGGATTAAACAAGTATTCTCCCCAAAGCCTATGCATACAACCTCAGAAATCAAAACCCCTTTATGAATAAGAATTATAAAAGCTACTTCTCAAAAACACTACCATGGAAACACCTTCCCAATACGTCAACAGATCAGTAGCATTGCATGCTAGCTAAAGTTAGCTATGCTACACTTGTAGTAGCATCCTTGGACATCACATTTCCCCATAGCAATGCTAGATTTTAATTGGGAGGGGACCTGCTTGTTTTGCGGGGGACACCTGGTTATTGGCCGGGTAGGTGGAGTTCGCACTCGATTTGCAATTTAGGAGCCCAGTGGCAAACGCCGAACGCCCCACTCCAGACAGGTCAAAAACAAAATTGCAGGTGGTGGAGAACTTCTGATAATTGATCAACAATGAGGAAAATGGCAGTGTCATGGTGCCGTCGGAAAAACTATTCTTCATATTTTGATCAGTCTGAATTTCTCCTCTGTCACGCTTTACTTAGTGATGACATTCACAGCTCCCAGGCTCTACAGTACTCAAATACAACAGCAAACTCCTCCTTTGCCGCTTTCGTGGTTCACCATGAGCTAGCTGTGCAAAACAGGCACACCCATTGAGAACCATGTCATCGTTAGTGTTGGCTGGACCAATGAGGGTACTCTGACAATATATACAGTGCATTTGGAAAGTACTCAGAGCTAGATTTTTCCCCCACATTGTTAAAATTAGTTTATTCTAAAATGTATTCAATTGCCCCCCCCCTCCTCTCAATCTACACTTACCCCATAATGACAAAGAAAAACAGTTTTAGAAATGTTTGCAAATTTATTACAAATAAAAAATAAATATTCAATTGACATTAATATTCTGATCTTTTCCCAGTACTTTGTTGAAGCACCTTTGGCAGCGATTACAGCTTTGAAGTCTTCCTGGATATGACGCTACAAGCTTGGCACACCTTTATTTGGGGAGCTTCTCCCATTCTTCTATGCAGATCTTCTCAAGCGCTGTCAGGTTGGATGGGGAGCGTTACTGCACAGCTATTTTCAGGTCTCTCCAGAGATGTTTGATCGGGTTCAATTCCATGCTCTGGCCGGGCTTCTCAAGGACACAGACTTGTACTGAAGCCACTCCTGCGTTGTCTTGGCTGTGTGCTTAGGGTCGTTGTTCTGTTGGAAGGTGAACCTTCGCCCCAGTCTGATGTCCTGAGCGCTCTGGAGCAGGTTTTCATCAAGGATCTCTGTACTTTGCTCCGTTCATCTTTCCCTCCATCTTCACTAGCCTCCCAGTCCCTACCGCTGAAAAACATCCCCACAGCCACCACGCTTCACCGTAGGGATGGTGCCAGGTTTCCTCCAGACGTGACACTTGGCATTCAGGCAAAACAGTTCAATCTTGGTTTCATCAGACCAGAGAAACTTGTTTTTAGGTGCCTTTTGGCAAACTCCAAGAAGGCTGTCATGTGCCTTTCATGTGCTTTTGGCTGGCCACTAACATAAAGGCCTGATTGGTAGAGTGCTGCAGAGATGGTTGGCCTCATGGAAGGTTCTCCCATCTCCACAGAGGAGCTCTGTCAAGAGTGACCATCAGGTTCTTGGTCACCTCTCTGGCCAAGGCTACTCAATTTGGCCAGGTAGCCTGCTCTAGGAAGTCTCGGTGATTCCAAATGTCTTCCATTTAAGAATGATAGAGGCCACTGTGTTCTTGGGGACCATCAATGCTGCAGATATTTTTTGTTCTGACATGCACTGTCCACTGTGGGACCTTTATATAGATAGTCCAATCATTTGAATTTTTCCACAGGTGAACTCTAAATCAAGTTGTATAAACATCAAGGATGATCAATGGAAACAGGATGCACCTGAGCTCAATTTCAAGTCTCACAGCAAAGGGTCTGAATACTTATGTAAATAAGGTATGGTTTTTATTTTTAATAAATACAAATACGCAAAGATTCCTAAAAACCTGTTTTTGAATTGTCATTGTGGGCTAGAGTAGATAGCTGAGGACTTTATTTATTTAATCAATTTTAGAATAAGGCTGCAACGTAACAAAATGTGGAAAAAGTGAAGGGGTCTGAATACTTTCCGAAGGCACTGTACTGTACCTTTATCCTATTCTGTCAGTTAAATAAATACTGGCTTTTTTACCGCACACAAGGTCAGGTAGGTCAGCCTGGAATGTCAGGATCCAGTAACAAACTTCTTCCTATTCCGCTGGGGAGAGGGATGGAACCCAACGAATACCATAAACATAAGCAATAATTTTTACACCACTTTATTTATTTATTACAATTAATTAAATTCTCTTTTCTTGAGTGTCGACTACTCCCCTTACCTTTTCCATTTAAAACAAGTCCAGTATGTGACTACTCTTTTTAGAAACTGAAAAGTCCTGAAGAGATGGGGTAGGGAAGGGGTCTGGGATGGGTTTTGAGTAAAGAAGGAAGGAGTGATGACTTTCCCAGGTGCCTCTACTCCAGGTGAGGAGATGTTCATATTTAATGATATTCTGGATTTCCTCTTCTTTCTCCCCTTCTGGTTTTATTCCACACCATTCTCTGCGTCATCTCCTTGCTCTCTGTCCATTAGCAGAGCAGCGTATTTACTGGCTGAGCTGAATTTCTGAAACAAAAAACAAAATAGAGCAGGAGAGATCCTAACATTGCTCACTTGGTCCCACTTTACAATAAAAGTTCTAAATACTTTTGCATTTACATGGTACAGTGCAACTACAGGTAACGGATATAACAGTTGTCGTAACATGCTGACCACACCGCTCACGTCGCAAAATAAATTTAAACATACATGCTATTCAATTATTGCACCCACTGCTTGCGAGCGCCAACAAGCGTCTGTGTTGCTAAATTGGAAGTCAGTTCTATTTGTGACGCTGAAGTCCTGCCTCTCCCATCTCCTCCATTGGTTTATAGAAGCAGATACCCACATACCATCTCCTCATTGGTTATACCCACATGGGTGATTGAAAGATGAACCGAGTTCAGTCAGTCGTGGTAACTATGAAAGTTAGATGCCAATCGCAATATAAAGTACAAAGAAGAAAACGCATGGAAGGAGAGATGACTAGAAACTATTCTGTTGACCGTTTTATGTGTGGATTTATTGTCGGAGTAGAGGACCTTGTGCATTTCAGGTAAAATAAAAACTCAATGTTTATATCCCAGGACAAATTAGCTTGAAACAGTAAGCTAGATAAATAGGACAAATTAGCTAGCTAAATTGCCATAAATGTTTAATGCTTTTCGACCTGTCCCCAAATTGATGTAATTGCTTCAGAGTTTGTTTTGATATTTCAACCTACGTTTCGTGATTGCATTTGGTGTGGGGGGACAAAATCAATTTGCACACAATGGCACGTGGACGGTTTGGGTACGGTCTTAGAACTATATCACACTGTGCACCTAAACTGTAATTACACTGTACCTGCCTATGCATTATATGTATGCATAACACTTTTGTATATAGATATTAGAAAACGTGTCAAAATGTGACCCATGTTTTTTCTGTTATATGACGTTGCAATAAAAGCCAAAAAGACAGAAGAACAAAAAAGGAAACATTGAGGAAAAAGGCTGGCGAGGATAAGGGATACTGAAAGGGCGGTTACACGGGTTAGCAGTTTCAGTAGAGGACTGAAGCCAATGTGAAGGGATAAATGCAGTAAAGGACTGAAGACTTTCAGTGGAAGATTGATTATTCAGAAACTGAAACTACCCCTGTATCATCAAAACTTTACATGGGAGGTGGGAAGTGTATGGGGGTTTGGGGAAAATACACTATGGGGTGTGTCAAGACCACTTTATGTGGCACCAGAACTCACAAGGGTGGGGGACTCTTCGTATTTCTTTGGCTCTGGTGCAGGTCTCGAGTCTCTGCTTCTTCTTTTAGACTTTCTACAAACAGAATAAAGACCAAGATAAACTTCACTGTCCAGCTAAGTCTTGCGGCGGGTCAGAGCTTGTGAGTGCACAAACTGGCACTAGCACACTGCTCAACAGTAGGACACCAAATAATTCCAATTGATCCAATATAATCCACTCATAAGTGGATATGCAGGAGAAAACTAATAATATTCACCCTCACAATCTCTTGAATAACCTCTAAAGGCTGGTTAAGATTGCATACGTTCTCATGGTGTTTTCACAGAGATGTTGGTCAGTATCCCCAACTTATAACATAAGCACACCTGAGCCTGACTATTAGTTGAGTAGTTAAATCAGGAATGCTTGTTTGTGGGCCTTAAACAGAAATGTGTCATGTTGAGGACATACGTCTAAGTCACCCAACAGGAGTGTTAATTTTAACCAGTTCCATCCAGTTTAAAGAAGTGTGAAAAAAAAATGTTTCCACTTGCAACGACACATGCAAGAAAACACCCACATGAGCGCACACCTCCAAGTCACAAACTTCTATTTCAGTGGGGTTTTTTTTTCATGAGGAAAACCAAGGCGAAATCAGCCAGTACTATTACCAAACATATTTTGGATCGCCAAGTTAGACACCTTGCAAGCAAATACTAGAATACTAGTGAAATATTTCTAATCATATTTATTCTTTGCATGGCTAGCCAACAAGCTAGCAAGAATGCTGAGTGTTGCTGGCAAGGTAACAAGTGAGCTAGCTGCTGCCTCCCGAGTGGCGCAATGGTCTAAGCCACTGCATTGCAGTGCAAGCTGTGCCAGCCACTAGAGATTCTGGGTTCGTGTCCAGGCTCTGTCGCAGCCGGCCGCAACCGGGAGACCCATGGGGCGGCGCACAATTGGGCCAGCGTCATGTCCTTGTCCCATCACGCACTAGCGACTCCTGTGGCGGCCCGGGCACAGTGCACACTGACAAGGGCGACCAGGTGTACGGTGTTTCCTCCGACACATTGGTGCGGCTGGTTTCCGGGTTAAGTGGGCATTGTGCCAAGAAGCAGTGCGGCTTGGTTGGGTTGTGTGTCGGAGGACGCACGGCTCTCCACCTTCGCCTCTCCCGAGTCCGTACGGGAGTTGCAGCGATGAGAGAAGAATGTAACTAACAATTGGATACCACAAAATTGGGGAGAGAAAAAAAGGGGTAAAAAAATAAATAATTCTCACTAATTAGTCAAACGCACACAAGGTCCTGGAACAAAACTAGTTTGCTAGCTTGCGACCACGGTCAGCATTTTTACGTTTTCTTACATTTACACTGACAACTGGTATATACATCGCTAACTACTGTTCTGGAGTGTAAGATGTATACAGTGCATAAAATGCGCTCACAGTTCGTGGAGTCCCACACTGGAATTAGCTATCTAAACAAAGTCTGAAAGTGTGAATTTTACTCCCCACAACCATTCACTACAACCCTTGGATGCGGTTGTTATTTTATCATTAATATTTACATAATACAGTCATGGTAACTTAATGTTCAAAACTTCCAAATTATCATGTTGTGCTTTTGTAGTGAAGGCAAGCTAGCCCTTGCTTCTTGTCTCATGCTGTGCAGTCACCTTTTGGGAAGCCATGAGTCGAGGGAATAGGCGGTTGCATCCACATTCTCCTCACTGAGAACAGTTTGGGCCCTGGTGAAGGTGCTTCCACTTAGTTAGCAAGCATTTGAGGACCTTTGTTTTGAAGGATAAGGGTAGCAATTGCATTTCTTTTAACTTTCTTCTTTCCCAACAATGGTTGACGCACCAACCATAAACCAACCTTTAGAGGTGCCCTGGCTGCAATACCCTGCCTATTCCACTAATGCCATTCGTTTTGGGCTGACCTGTCTTCCTCCCTTCGTCGGTCTCTGTTGGCCCCCTCTCCTCGGCCCCGCCCTACGGCCCGCCCTCTCCCCCATGGGGGGCCCCGGTCCAGATGCACACCGTCCACTTTATTCTCGTCTGGAAGGGAGAGCCCAAACAGTGAGGATTGAGGGAGGGGTTTGGGTGACGGGAACTCCACTAAAGGCTACAACAGAATTCCACACAGCCTACGGCCCAGGTTGCATACAACTGCATTCCACACAGCCAACAGCCCAGGTTGCGTTCCAGATCATTACATTTCCGCAGTTATACAAAACATCTAGTGTCGATTGGGAGGTTCACAGTTCAAACTTTTGTAATCTTGAATACAACCTGGGCCTGGGGAACCTATTTTCCTTAATAGCCACAGGGTCTGCTGTTTTTGCTGAATGACAACAGTCACCTGATTAAGAAACTAGAGCCATTAAATATTTACTGCTCTTAATTTCTCATGAGTTACTGTCATATTCATGACAAAATCTGTCAACTGCTTGATAACACCAGGGGTGTATACACAAGGAACAAACGAGAGAACACGTTTTCTGGAAAAGAGTGTTATTTCTACTGAATTCAGGTCCTTTGGTGCCTTTTAAATACTACCCTGGGAAAGTAGCAGACACTGCACCCGTACAGGACCAAGCGTTCCCCACTTTGCGTTACAACAGGGCTGCCCAGTTTTGTTCCTGCCGTCTCCTCTTTCCTGGGTTTTGTTTCAACTGACAATTCAGTAAATTAGAGTGATTCCAATTATTCAAAGTTACTTCCGTTGTCCCATCTCATCATCCACATTAATTTGAAGATATTGTGTGTGAGTGAAGTACTGGTGGGCGAGTTTCCACATTGCTTGTCGTCAAACCTCCAGACCAGCTAGCCAATGAAACAAGACAAGAGAACCAACAGGAGAGATGATCCAGGACCAGAATTGGGCAGTGCTACTCTTCAATTAATTTCAGTCAAGATGTGGCCTCCTCGTCCAAATCCCCCTAATCGCTCCCATATCCTCTGCTAATCATTAAACGCTAGAAGGGTAGAAGAGCTAGAAGGGGAAACAATCACCAATTTATATGGAACAAAAAATAAAAACGCAACATGTAACGTATTTCATGAGCTGAAATAAGATCCCAGAAATGTTCAATACGCACAAAAAGCTTATTGCGCTCAAATTTTGTGAACACATTTATTTACATCCCTATTAGTGAGCATTTCTCTATTGCCAAGATGATCCATCGACCTGACAGGTGTGGCATATCAAGAAACTGATTAAACCGCATGGCAGCGTAGCCTAGTGGTTAGAGCGTTGGACTAGTCACCGAAAGGTTGCAAGATCGAATCCCCGAGCTGACAAGGTACAAATCTATCGTTCTGCCCCTGAACAACGCAGTTAACAGTATTGAGTAGCTTGGATGAATAAGGTGCCCAGAGTAAACTGCTTGCTATTCTGTCCCAGATTCTAATATATGCATATGATTAGTAGTATTGGATAGAAAACTCTGAAGTTTCTAAAACTGTTTGAATGTCTGAGTAGAACAGAACTCATATGGCAGGCGAAAACCTGAGACAAATCCAACCAGGAAGTGGGAAATCTGAGGTTTGTAGTTTCATTTAAGTGATTGCCTATCCAATATGCTGTGTCTATGGGGCCAGATTGCACTTCCCAAGGCTTCCAGCAGATGTCAACAGTCTTTAGAAAGTAGTTTGAGGCTTCTATTGTGGAAGGGTGTCGAATAAAAGCTGTTTCAACAAGTGGACTAGGCTGAGGCCAATCAGTTGTTTACTAAGCGGTCACGCGGGCGCGCCGTTCCTTCCATTTCCTCTGTAATGAATACGCTATTGTCCGGTTGGAATATTATTGAAGATTGATTATAAAAAGACCCTAAGGATTGATTGTCAACATCGTTTGACATGTTTCTACAAACTGTAATGGAACTCTTGACTTTGTCTGGATTTTGCGCTCACGCATTGTGCCTTTGGAATAGTGAACTAAATGTGAACAAAACTGAGGTATTTGGACATAAATATGGACGTAATCGAACATTTGTGAAAGTCCTGTGAGTGCATTCCGACAAAGATCAGCAAAGGGAAGTGAAGATTTATAATACTATTTATGACTTTTGTTGAATCCACAATTTGGCGGGTAACTGTATGGCTTGCTTTTGTGGCTGAACGCTGTCCTTAGATTGAATATTGTGCTTTTGCCGTAAAGCTTTTTTGAAATCTGACACAGCAGTTGCATTAAGAACAAGTTTATCTTTAATTCTATGTAAAACATGTATCTTTCATCAGTTTATGATGAGTATTTCTGTTATTTGCAATTTCTCTGGATGTTGGAGGAATTTCTGAACATGGCGCCAATGTAAACTGAGGTTTTTGGATATAAATATGAACTTGATCGAACAAAACATACATGTATTGTGTAACATTGAGTCCTGGGAGTGTCATCTGATTAAGACCGTCAAAGGTTAGTGATTAATTTTATCTATATTTCTGCTTTTTGTGACACCTCTCTTTGGTTGGAAAATGGCTGAATGCTTTCTGTGACTAGTTGCAGACCTAACATAATATGTTCTGCTTTCGCCGAAAAGCCTTTTTCAAATCAGACACTGTGGTTGGATTAACGAGAAGTGTATCTTTAAAATGGTGTAAAATACTTGTATGGTTGAGGAATTGTAGTTATGAGATTTCTGTTTTGAATTTGGCGCCTTGCAATTTCACTGGCTGTTGGTGAGGTGGGACGCTAGCGTCCCGAACGATCCCAGAGAGGTTAACCCACTGTTCCCAGGCCGTCATTGAAAATAGGAGTTTGTGACTTGCCTAGTTTTTTTTATATATATATATATATATAAAATTACACAGGGGCACCTTGTGTTGGGGACAATAAAATACCACAAAAAAATGTACTGTTTTGTCACACAACAGAATGCCACAGATGTTTCAAGTTGAGGGAGAGTGCAATTGTCATGCTGACTGCAGGAATGTCCACCAGAGCTGTTACCAGAGAATTGAATGTTCATTTCTCTACCATAAGCCTCTTCCATTTGCAAGAATTTGTCAGTACGTCCAACGGGCCTCAACCACGCCAGCCCAAGACTTCCACATGCGGCTACTTTCACCTGAGGGATCGTCTGAGGAGAGGGATTTTGATTTGAAATATTACGTTCCCCATAAGCCGATGCCAATGGCGACAGCTTGTCTGAAGGGAACGTTGCTGAGGAGTATTTCTGTCTGTAATAAAGCCATTTTGTGGCTGGGTCTGGCTCCCAAGTAGTTGACTTAAGTGGGTGTGCCTCTGCACCTAGCCAGTCATATGTTCCTTATATGAACTGTAACTCAGAGAAACGATGCAATTGTTGCATGGTGCGTTTATATTTTTGTTCAGTATATTTTAGAATTGGAACGTGATCAGGGCTCGACATTAACGCTTGTCCCGGACAAGGGTTAAAACTATTTATTGACAAGAAGAATATAGATTTAAGTTGTCCAAATGGACAATTAATGAAAATCAAAATAAAACAATTACTCAGATCAGAAATGGATCATCAGAGGCCAACATTGGAATAAAACTCAAATATATTGTTCCTGTATATAAATAAAAAAGCCTACACAGAGTGTAGGTGATATGCATATTGGCTACTTTAATGAGACTTAACATAACTATAGGCATGTTTGACAAATATAATATAGGACAATTAACATTAATGTCTAAAGGCTTGATTCTGTCAACATAGCCATTTACCGCATTTTGTTACAGCCTTATTCTAAAATGGTTTAAAGTTTTTTTCCCCTCATCACTACACACAATAACCCATAATGACAAAGTATAAACAGGCTTTTAGAAATATTTGCAAAGATTAAAGCCTAAAGTCTTCTTGGGTATGATGCTACAAGCTTGGCACAACTGTATTTGGGGAGTTACTCCCATTCTCCTCTGCAGATCCTCTCAAGCGCTGTCAGGTTAGATGGGGAGCATTGCTGCATAAATTTTCTCAGGTCTCTCCAGAGATGTTCGATCGGTCTTCAAGTCCGGGCTCTGGCTGGGCCACTCAAGGTCCTTGAGACTTGTCCCCAAGCCACTCCTGCGTTGTCTTGGCTGTGTGCTTAGGATGGTTGTCCTGTTGGAAGGTGAATATTTGCCCCAGTCTGAGGTCCTGAGCGCTCTGGAGCAAGTTTTCATCAAGGATCTCTGTATTTTGCTCAGTTCATCTTTCCCTCAATCCTGACTAGTCTTCCAGTCCCTGCCGCTGAAAAACACACACAAAATGATGCTGCCACCATTATGCTTCACCGTAGGGATGGTGCCAGGTTTCCAGACGTGGCGCTTGGCATTCGGGCCAAAGAGTTCAATCTTGGTTTCATCAGACCAGAGAATCTTGTTTCTCAGAATTCAGATTCCTTCAGGAAAACTCTACATGGGCTGTCATGTGCCTTTTACTGAGGAATGTCTTCCATCTGGCCACTCTACTATAAAGGCCTGATTGGAGAGATGGTTGTCCTTCTGGAAGGTTCTCCAATCTCCACAGAGGAACTCTGGAGCGTGCCCCGATTGCTAAGCTTAGCCAGGCGGCCAGCTCTAGGAAGTCTTGATGGTTCCAAACTTCTTTGGAAGTTTGTCTGAGCTCTACAGACAATTCCCTTGACCTTATAGCTTGGTTTTTGCTCTGACAGGCAATGCTTATGTAAATAAGGTGTTTCTATTTTTAATACATTTGCAAAAATGTTTACACCCGTTTTTGCTTCATCATTATTGTGTGTTATGTAGATGGAGGAAAAACATGTATTCAATCAATTTTAGAATAAGACTGACATAACAAAATGTGGAAAAAGTGAAGGGGTCTGAATACTTTATGCACCGTATAACGCACATTTCTATGAGAATTTTGTTGGATCACCAAAAAAGTGACATGTTCCAGCTTTAATTTTTTTAAACCTGGAGGTTTATGTAATTTTTATTAAGCATGTCTTGGCTTGGTTCAATCAAAGTAGCCTAGCCTAAGCAAAACAACCACAGAAATATTGAGAGAATTATTTTAACACTTAATATGACACAAGCATTTCTCATGTTCTATTAGTTTTAAAAAAATCAACGTTTATTTGTCCAGCAGCCAAAAGGCATAATCCTAAACTCTGTTTGAATACTCATACTAACCATACTATTTGTGACGTGAATTGAGTATATAGTATGCTTATTGGTCAGTGTGGATATAGTTAGTATGCCATAAGTTCCCGGATGTCGCACAAAATTTCCCCCAAAAATGAATTATACATGTAGTGGACACCATTTCTGTGCTTTTAGGGTCCATAATGCAATTCAGAAAATGGGCGTGGCTTCAAAACATTTTCCGATTTGAAGAAAATGGTGGAAAATATGCAGCTGAAGTCTGACGAGATCGAATACAAATTAATTGCTTTAACTAATTATGACAAATGTTAAGAAAATGTTGAGCAATGTAACTTATTTGATGTCATTACTTAATTACATGTTATGTTGGCTGACAATTTGTTCGCTACGCTATCCTTACGAACCGCATAGAATTACAGCAGTATGTACCGTTAGCTAGTTTGTATGTTAGCTAGTTCCGTAACGTTAGTTGGCTAATACATTGAAGTTGCTAGGCAGTATATTAACTAACCCAACGTTTATTGACTTAATTATTCACAGCTAAGTGGTATAGTCGTCCTTGTTCATTTTGGCTATCCACTCCGATTTCAGAGCACTCTCGCGCAGAATACCTGATGAATTTACCAACGCTCAACACCACTTTGAATACAGCCGGTGTCAGTAAAAGTTGGACTTTTAACATTTTTTTAAATTAAATTTTTGCCAGCAGCACAGTTAGTCACCTACGATCTGTATAACATGAACACAGCCTAATCAGCTCTGCAAGGGCGAGTAAAACTGTCAGTGAGGTGTTCTCTCATTTGTGTCTGGAAGTAGCTAGCTAACGCTAGACAGTTCGCTTGGGTGCTTTACTGCCGTTGAATGCTTTACTCCAAAGCATCCAGTGTGAACACCCCGAGAGCGAATCACTGAATTTACAGACAATCTGACAACGCTCTGGAGTTACGAACGCCCAGAGCGCACTCCGGCACTCCAGATTGAATTTATGAACACACCCAAAATCGTAACATTTTTAGCTTGTCATTTGTTATGCTAACAAGCTAGCAAGAGCTTGCAGAGCAAAATCATCCATTTCCAGTAGACAGGCAAAGCACTAGTGCACAACTGAAAAGATACCGTTTATTTACAGTATACTAAAATGTACTAATAGTATATAGTATGTAGTATATACTCATTAAGTATGCAGTATGTTAGTATGGGTATTCGGACACAGCTCGTCATTGCCGAAATGCATGCTAGTTGATGCATCTTTAGATCTCCCTTCTAATTTCTAACGGGTATTTTCACCTGAAACCGCTAGGGCATGCGGTGGGCTTTTGATTAGTGTTTTCCCGTTAATAGCATTTTGGAACATTCGTGCATAGCCTAAAGCCATGTGCGTATTGTTGAGCTTATAATATGAAGAAATAAAACTAACATTTTAGTGTTACATCAGCCTCATTGCTTTAAATGTTTTAATGTGCTCCCAGAACTGTCCCAGAGAGTTATGAACCGTAGACATATTTATAGAGACAACCTTAATTCTGAGCCGTGGAAGGAATTATTTTATAAAGACAAAAATGATTTGGTTGTGCTTATGTTACAATATTTTATAGGCCACCAAGGCTACGTTTTACTTAGGTAGTCCAATTCTGATATTTTTTCCACCAATTTGTCTTTGGCTAATCAGATCAGCTCTGAAAAATATCACATGTTAAAAGATCTGATATGAATGGTCAAAAGATCAATTGGTGGTAAAAATATCAGAATTGGGCTGCCTGTGTAAACGCAACCCATGAGTGGCGAACCATTGCCTGGCTACCCAGACTCCTTGCTCTGGCTAAACGCTAAACCCATGGACGTTTGTTTCTTCTCCTCAATGAGTCTAGATCTGAGAACAACCCCGACCCGTCACCGAATGTGAACATATTCGTGGCTGTCTGATTGGTCCAGTAACCAATGGGTTGGGCCAGACCCAGAACACACTTGGGCAAAGCGGCGGTTTGAAAATTTGGCTTTGATACTCTGATTGGTTAGAGCAGATCCAATAGCTGACACCCCTCGTTAGCGTCACCAGAAACAGCTTCAATGATGGTAGTCTCAGACCAAAGTATGCCGCGAATGACAGAGCAGCAGAATCATTTTATGTACGTTGTCAGGCTATGCCAACCATTCTCCAGGAGAGCCTTAGAGGCAGTGTTGCTTCTTTGCATATTCAAGCCTATAGGTAGAGTGTAGCCTACATTTTTGTCCCATTCTGTGTTAAATCTTATTGTTGTTGAAACAAGTGACTAGGGCTTTTGGACAATAAATAAATAAATAAAATCCTACTTGTCGAAAGGACAAGTACATATAAAAGTCAACGTCAAGTCCTGGTGATCTTGTAAAATATAATTATCCAGCAGTGATTGAACGGTGAGGGGGTGAATAGAACCCAAAAGTGTCAATCACACTCAGAATCTCTTAAGAGTACGACCGAAAGGCCTAGTCGGTCCACTCTGGGATTAGATTAGGACAAAGTCTCCATTACTCCTTTGGAAGGAACTACTAATACAACACACAAGCAAGGCCTTTGCGGTCTCCGAGAGGCTTACCCTTATTCGATCCTCTTTCATTTGTAGAACTCAAGCTGAAAAGAGATGGGACATTCAGACGTTTAACTAACTAGCTTGCAACAAAACAATTCTAAACTACTCTTAGCCACTGTCACTAAAATAGACAGGCTTTTGGTAATGGATGTGACATCAATATGAGACATAATTGGCCACTTCATTATCTAGAGATGCTATACAATATAGAAGACGTATAAGAACATGTTCTGACCTCAGTTTGGGAGGTGCCGTGTCACTGGTAGAGATAGGGGCGCATCCCTCGCTGGACCCGGTACTCAATGCAGGCCGCTTGGCCCAGGCATTCTCCTTAGGTGGCGGTGCAGGCATCACCTTGAGGGGCTCCTTGGAGGAGAAGGTGGAAGAGTTGGCAGAAGAGGGCCGAGCCACCGGAGAGGGAGGGTCGTCCTCCTTACCGCTGAATACTTCGTTCTCCACTGAGCGCTCGCTCTCTCTGCGCCGTGAGGCTGTGGTAAAGATGGGATGCTGTGATTTTAGTTTGGTGAAGAGACATGCAAAGCAAGACCATACACAGTATTCAAATACAGTTGAAGTTTACATGCACTTAGGTTAGAGTCATTTCAACAACTCCACAAATTTCTTGTTAAACTATAGTTTTGGCAAGTCGGTTAGGACATCTACTTTGTGCATGACAAGTCATTTTTCCAACAATTGTTTACAGACAGATTATTTCACTTATAACTCACTATCACAATTCTAGTGGGTCAGAAGTTTACATACACTAAGTTGACTGTGCCTTTAAACAGCTTTTAGAAGCTTCTGATAGGCTAATTGACATCATTTGAGTCAATTGGAGGTGTACCTGTGGATGTATTTCAAGGCCTACCTTCAAACTCAGTGCCTCTTTGCTTGACATATGAGAAAATAAAAAGAAAATCAGCCAAGAATTCAGAAAACAAATTGTAGACCACTACAAGTCTGGTTCATCCTTGGGAGCAATTTCCAAACACCTGAAGGTACCACGTTCATCTGTATAAACAAAAGTATGCAAGTATAAACACCATGGGACCACGCAGTCATACACTGCTCAGGAAGGAGAAGCGTTCTGTCTCCTAGAGATGAACGTGCTTCGGTGCAAAGAGTGCAAATCAATCCCAGAACAGCAGCAAAGGCCTTTGTGAAGATGCTGGAGTTAAGATACAAAAGTATCTATATCCACAGTAAAACGAGCCCTATATCGACATAACCTGAAAGGCCGCTTAGCAAGAAAGAAGCCGCTGCTCCTAAACCTAAAAAAAAAAAAGCTAGACTACGGGTTGCAACTGCAAAGATTGTACTTTTCCTCTGGTCTGATGAAACGAAAATAGATCTGTTTGGCCATAATGACCATCGTTATGTTTGTAGGAAAAAGGGGGATGCTTGCAAGCTGAAGAACACCATTCCAACCGTGAAGCACGGGGGTGGCAGCATCATGTTGTGGGATTGCTTTGCTGCAGGAGGGACTGGTGCACTTCAAAATAGATGGCATCATGAGGAAGATTATGTGGATATATTGAAGCAACATCTCAAGACATCAGTCAGGAAGTTAAAGCTTGGTCGCAAATGGGTCTTCCAAATGAACAATGACCCCAAGCATACTTCCAAAGTTGTGGCAAAATGGCTTAAGGACAACTAAGTGAAGGTATTGGAGTGGCCATCACAAAGCCCTGACTTTAATACCATAGAACATTTGTGGGCAGAACTGAAAAAGCGTGTGCGAGCAAGGAGGCTTACAGTTACCCGATTCAGTTACACCAGCTCTGTCAGGAGGAAATGGGCCAAAATTCCCCAACTTATTGTGGGAAGCATGTGGAAGGCTACCCAAAATGTTTGACCCAAGTTAAACAATTTAAAGGCAATGCTACCAAATACTTAGAGTGTACGTAAACTTCTGACCCACTGGGAATATGATGAAAGAAATAAAAGCTCAAATAAATCACTCTACAATTATTCTGACATTTCACATTGTTAAAATAAAAGTGGTGATCTAACAAACCTAAGACAGGGAATTTTTACTAGGATTAAATGTTAGGAATTGTGAAAAACTGAATTTAAATGTATTTGGCTAAGGTGTATGTAAACTTCTGACTTCAACTGTATGTGTATACACAGTATGCATATATATGGGTACACAGCATATATACACACACAACCATTCAAAAGTTTGGGTTCACTTAGAAATGTCCTTGTTTTTGAAAGGAAAACAATTTTTTTTGTCCATTCAAATAACATCAAATTGATCAGAGATACAGTGTAGACATTGTTATTGTAGCTGGAAAAGGCAGATTTTTTAATGGAATATCAACATTTGCATACAGAGGCCCATTATCAGCAACCATCACTCCTGTGTTCCAATGGCACATTGTGTTAGCTAATCCAAGTTGATCATTTTAAAAGGCTAATTGATCATTAAAGCCCTTTTGCAATTATGTTAGCACAGCTGAAAAAAACTGTTGTAATAAAGCAACAAAACTGGTCTTTAGAATAGTTGAGTATCTGGAGCATCAGCATGTGTGGGTTCGATTACAGGATCAAAATGGCCAGAAACAAAGACCTTTCGTCTGAAACTCATCAGTCTATCCTTGTTCTGAGAAATGAAGGGTATTCCATGCGAGAAATTGCCAACAAACATAAGATCTCGTACAACGCTCCCTTCACAGTGCAAACGGGCTCTTATTCAGACATTTGGAACACAAATCATAACATTTAAAACTATAAATATAATATATACAAAAATAACCAAAATATCAAAAAGTAGTAACAAAGCCAAATAGAAACAAATTGTATATAAATACAAATAAAGAGAATCAAATTACAATATTACCTATTGCTAACACACAAATAAAACAAAATTGCACAAATCCTATATCACACAAATAGAATAACACACTTATAAAGAAGATAACCTGATTACTACACAATTGCACATCAAACAAGAAACAAACTAGTGCAAATGAGCGATAGAAAACCAATCGTGCAAATATCGCCATTCTGAAAAAAAATAAAATAAATTGTGTTAGGGTGCCCCATGCCGCCTATGCCTAAATCCACCACTGGTATGTGTAACTTTAACTGACTTGTCCAGAAGGGCCCGTACAGATCCAAACGAGACAACGGCAGTCGAGAGAGCCATTTGATATTTTTTCACCAGAGTTGAGCGTGGCGTTCAGCTTGGTGTTGGCCAATCAGAAGTCATCAAAGCAGCTAATAGGCTAGTCATGGAAATAAAATGACAAATAAAAATTTGTGAAGGATAGTCAACGAACAAGAGCCAACAGGTAGGCTGCTACTTACAGTGGATTCAGAAAGTACTCACCCCTAGACTTTTTGCAAATTTTTTGTGTTTAAGCATGAATTTCAAATGGATACATTTTTTATTTTTGGTCACTGACCTACACACAATACCCCATATTGTCAAAGTGGAATAAATTAAAAACGAAAAGCTGAAATGTCTTGAGTCAATTAGTATTAAACTCTTTTATGACAAGCCTAAATAAGTTGGAGTAAAAATGTGCTAAACAAATCAAATATGCAATAATAGTATTTAACATGATTTTTGAATGGACTACCTCATCTCTGTACCCAACAAATACAGATAATTGTAAGGTACCTCAGCCGAACAGTGAATTTCAAACCCATATTCAACCACAAAAGACCAGTGAGGTTTTCCAATGCCTCGCAAAGGGCACCTATTGGAAAATGAAAAAAGCAGACATTGAAAAATATATATTTAATTCCTTTTGAATTCAAGCTGTAACAAAATGTGGAATAAGTGAAGGGGTATGAATACTTTCTGAAGGCACTAATATTCTGAATAGAGTTATTTATAACTGTAGGATGAGAAAGCAGCCTCAATTAGCCTAGCTAGCTAACTACTATTAGCTAGTTTAACTAGCGACTCCCGGTTTGAAGCCGTTAAGAAAAAGTACTACGTAATCATATTTATTGATAAATAACCAAGCTACGGCAGCTATTAGTCTTCTAAAGTGCAAGTCTACTTGCCGTTTCTCTTCTCTCCCTCCCAATGTCACTCGCTCACAGTACGTCCATTCCCCCTCCTTCTAGAGAGGCTCATCTTCTGTTGCGCTTTATCAGCTCCGGTCAATAAAGTAGCTTAAAAATGTTTTTACTTTAGGGTTCTGGATCCAAACAGGTCTATACGGGTTTAGTTGTTCTCGGGACCAAATCGGAGAAGTTTTCTATGTTTAAAAATGCTCAATTATGCATATCAGGTCCAGGTGGGAAAGCCCCAGGTCCATTTCGGGACAGGTCCAACTTTTTGGACCAGTGTAGACCTCTATTACCAGTATGCCAATATTTTTTCCATGGCAAAAATGACAAAAAGCAGACCAAACTCCCAAACTGCTTTATGTAATATATTGTGCGTTATAGCTTGGGGGGAAAAAAAATATGACTGGATGACAAGACAGTTGTTTGTTTCCAACATTACGGCCATTTTCTTAAATCAGTTAAATCCGCTTCATGTTTTGTTACCTTGCCACAAGGGTTGGGCAAAATTTGTGGAGACCTCTTCTACGATATACTACTCCAAATATGGTGATATCCGATAATCATTTAGTGCCGTTAATGACAAAATTATTTGAGACTGCCATTTTTGTGCTATTTAACTAAGCAACAGTTAAGAACAAATTCATATTTACAATGACTGCCCACAAAAAAGGCCTCCTGCGAGGACGGGGGCTGGGACAAAAAAAATATTAACAATATTATAGTCACATTCTCATTAAATAAATCATTGGTGGCAAAAAAATAAATAAAGGCTTAGTTAATTAATTTAGAATTTTCAACATATTGATACAGCCTAACTGATAAAACCGCAGTTTTGATTCGTAAAATAGCGTAATCTTGCACGTCACAATATATCGTCTTGCATTTTAATTTAGTCACATCAGCCCAACCCTACTTGCCACGATACTAATGAGCATTGCGATACTATAACTCAGTATTTGTATTATTCAAGGCTGTCAATCATTTCATACCCCAATGTATCACAGGAGGCTGGTGGCACCTTAGTTGGGGTGGATAGGCTCGTGGTAATGGCTGGAGCGGAATAAGACTAATGGTATTAAATACATGGTTTCCATGTGTTTGGTGCCATTCCATTTGCGCCGTTCTAGCCATTATTATGAGCCGTCCACCGCTCAGCAACCTCCACTGGACTGTATATACTATAGATATGCATTTCCTGAAATACTGCTGAAAAAGAGTGGCTGTTTAAAAGGGACCACTAGTCTGAAAACAAATATATACAGTGACAATACATTGAATATTGTGGGTAAAACTTAAAACTGATCATCTAAGAGTGCTTACACCACAAGCGAAGAGACTACAAAGAGAACCGGATTGAACTCAGAAGAAACAAAATAAGGTTGACCCTCACCTCTCCCTCCAGAGGTACTTCCGGGATGTGATGACTCACTTCCTGTGCGGGACCGCTCAGAAGGTGGCTCCTCATTCCTCCAGCTTGGGTCCCTGAGGACAGAAGAGAAAGGTTTTGAGTAAATACTTTAAGACGATATGAATTATATCAATAACATGCTGACTAGACCAGGCACGTCCGTGTGTGGATCGACAAAATCAACATGCTCACCAAACGCGATCTGGACACGCATGTTGAAATATCAAAACGAAATCTAAACCAACAATATTCATTTGGGGACAGGTATAAAACACATGAAACATTCATGGACATTTAACTAGCTAACTTACTGTTGCTAGCTAATTTGTCATGGGATATAAACATTGGGTTGTTATTGTACCTGAACTGGACAAGGTAAATTTTATCTGGATCTTTGCTAAATTTGAACCCATTTTGGGTCACACAAAATCGTGTGTTCTTTATTCCAACAACTAATCCACAGATAAGGGGAAACCTAGAAACCAACTTTAAGGTGCATTACCGGCACCAACTGGACGTTAATCTTTCAATCACTCAAGTGGGTATATGCTCCTAAAAACCAATGAGGAGATGGGAGAGGTGGGACTTGCATCACATCAAGCATCAAAAAAAGAACCAAGTTCTATTTTAGCGCCTGGCTACGCAGACAGTTGATGCACACAAGAAGTTTGGATGAAATGATTGGCATGTTAGTTTTAGGAATGACCCACACAAACATGAAAATACACAGTATCAGTCAAAAGTTGACGCCAACTCATTCCATGTTTTTTTTTTGTTTTTTTACTACTTTCTACATTGTAGAATAATAGTGAAGACATCAAAACTATTAAATAACACATATGGAATCATGTAGTAACCAAAAACGTGTTAAACAAATAAAAATATTTTATATTTGAGATACTTCAAAGTAGCCACCCGTTGCCTTGACAGCTATGCACAATCTTGGCATTCTCTCAACCAGCTTCAAGAAGTAGCCACTTGGAATGCATTTCAATTAACACGTGTGCCTTGCTAAAAGTTAATTTGTGGAATTTCTTTCCTTCTTAATGCGTTTGAGCCAATCAGTTGTGTTGTGACAAGGTAGGGGTGGTATACAGAAGATGGCCTTTTACCAAATAAGCCATATTATGGCAAGAACAGCTCAAATAAGCAAAGAGAAACAGCAGTCCATCATTACATAAAGGTCAGTCAAAGTGAAACATTTAAACTACTTTGAAAGTTTCTTCAAGTGCAGTTGCAAAAACCATCAAGCGCTATGATGAAACTGGCTATCATGAGGACCGCCACAGGAAAGAAAGAAAGACCCCGAGGTACCTCTGCTGCAGAGGATAAGTTCATTAGAGTTAACTGTACATCAGATTGCAGCCCAAATAAATGCTTCACAGAGTTCCAGTAACAGACCTCAACATAAACTATTCAGAGGAGACTGCAGCAATTTGACCATGAAGGCCTGATTCACATAAAGAAACCACTACTAAAGCACACCAATAAGAGGAAGACACTTGCTTGGGCCAAGAAACATGAGCAACGGACATTAGACCGACAGAAATCTGTCATTTGGTCTGATTAGTAGGAAAACGGATGATCTCCGCATGTGTGGTTCCCACCGTGAAGCATTGAGGTGTGATGGTGCTTTGCTGGTGACACTGTCAGTCATTTATTTTGAATTCAAGGCACACTTAACCAGCACAGCTAAAACAGCATTCTGCAGCGATATGCCATCCCATCTGGTATGCTCTTACATAAATAGATTTTGATTTTTTTAAAAACACTTTTTGGGTTACTACATGATTCCATGTGTGTTATTTCATAGTGTTGATGTCTTCACTATTATTCTACAATGTAGAACCCTTGAATAAGTAGGTGCCCAAACTTGACTGATACTGTGTGACACACACACACACACCAACAAAAAGAAACGTCCCTTTTTCAGGACCCTGTCTTTCAAAGATAATTCGTAAAAAATTCACAGATCTTCATTGTAAAAGGGTTTAAACACTTTACCATGCTTGTTCAATGAACCATAAAGAATTAATGAACATGCACCTGTGGAACGGTCGTTAAGACACTAACAGCTTACAGATGGTAGGCAATTAAGGTCACAGTTATGAAAACATAGGACACTAAATAGGCCTTTCTACTGACTGAAAAACACAGAAAGAAAGATGCCCAGGGTCCCTGCTCATCTGTGTGAACAGTTATGAAAACAGGCATGCTGTAAGGAGGCATGAGTACTGCAGATGTAACCAGGGCAATAAATTGCAATGTCCGAACTGAGACGCCTAAGACAGCGATACAGGGAGACAGGATGGACAGCTGATCGTCCTCGCAGTGGCAGACCAGTGTAACACCTACACAGGATCGGTACATCCGAACATCACTCCTGCGGGACAGGTACAGGATGGCATCAACTGCCTGAGTTACACCAGTAACGCACAATCCCTCCATCAGTGCTCACATTGTCCGCAATAGGCTGAGAGAGGCTTGACTGAGGGCTTGTAGGCCTGTTGTCTGGTGAGAACCTGCCTTACATTACCGGGCAAACCGTCGCTGGACCAGACAGGACTGACAAAAAAGTGCTCTTCACTGACGAATCGCGTTCTTGTCTCACCAAGGGTGATGGTCTGATTCGAGTTTATCGTCAAAGGAATGAGCGTTACACAGAAGCCTGTACTCTGTGGAGGGCCTGTCAGCGTCTGGAGCAGTGTGTCAGCATCATCGGTCTGAGCTTGTTGTCATTGCAGGCAGTGTCAACGCTATGCGTTACAGGGAAGACATCCTCCTCCCTCATGTGGTACCCTTCCTGCAGGCTCATCCTGACATGACCCTCTAGCATGACAATGCCACCAGCAATACTGCTCGTTCTGTGCGTGATTTCCTGTAAGACAGGAATGTTAGTGCTCTGCTATGGCCAGCAAAGAGCCCGGATCGCAATCCAATTGAGCACGTCTGGGACCTGTTGGATCTAGGGCCATTCCCCCCAGAAATGTCCGGGAACTTGCAAGTGCCTTGGTGGAAGAGTGGGGTGACATCTCACAGCAAGAACTGGTGCAGTCCATGAGGAGATGCACTGCAGTGTACTTAATGCAACTGGTGGCCACACCAGACACTGACGGTTGCTTTTGATTTGGACCCCCCCCCCCCCCCCTTTTGTTCAGGGACACATTATTCCATTTTTTTAGTCACATGTCTGTAGAACTTGTTCAGTTTGTGTCTCAGTTGTTGAATCTTATGTTCATACAAAAATTAAGTTTGCTGAAAATAAACACAGTTGACAGTGAGAGGACGTTTCTTTTTTTGCTGAGTTTATAACACACACAATTCAGGGAAAGGTTGTTTCCAGAGGGCCCATGACCAAATTACCAATAAACAGCTGCTGTAGATATTACAAAATGTGTAATAATTTAGAGCTGAAAACATTAAATACAAGCACAAAATCTGAGTTATAATGCTGTTTATGTTGCACCAGGTTGCTCTTGCATAGTGTTTTGCTTACCATAAAAATCACTCAAGAACTCTACCAGACTCACGCTCAATTCAGCTCTGCCGCTTCCTGCTATACCCACAACCCCTCACCTGTCTCTGTCGCGAGGTTTCCTATCGAAGCCCTTGGACTGGTCCTCTTCCAGCTGCCTCTGGAGCTTCTCCTCCACCTCCCGCTCCTTAGCCGCTGTGTCCACGGGCTTGGCCGCTCCAAAGATGGAGGCTCGACCAGAGCTGCGGGCGGCTGCCGGAGCAGCTGGGGGAGCCCCACCGCTGCCGGCCTGCTGCTCCTCCTTGGCCATGCTGCGCGGCTTCAGGACCAGCTTGGGCCTCTCGGTGGGACCAACTGGTTGTGCGGGGTGGGGAGATACATGGGTTACATTGTCTATATTTAACCTTAATTTGAACCTTGGCATAATCCCCAAGGGAGTCCTGTTCATAGTGAGATGTAATATAGCACTGCTAATTATTTAAAGGGGATCTAGGCAGGGAACCTGAGGGAAGGGTGGTGTCAGTGGGGGTAGCAGGATGGACATGTGGTTACAGGGTTGAATAACACAGAATAATAAACTGTAATAAATAAAATATTGAGAACAATTTGAGGGTAGTTTACCCTCACCTCTCTCCTCGCGCCCTTCGTCCTGCCTCTCGTACCGGCCCTCCCGGTCTCCGCCGTAGCGATCCCGGGCCCCATAGCGGCTACCACCACCTCCGCCACTCTGATCGTCATCGTCACGGCGGTACCCACTGCCGAAGGCACGTCGCCCTCCGTCATCCCTATCCCTGCGGGAGCCAAAGGCTGCGGTAGAGTAGAGGGAGTACAAGCGCCAAGACTTAGTCGCTTTATGCATACCGCTGTCTAACTGAAATATGAGGGCAACACAGGGAAGCACTTATTCTGTTTAGTTTAGCACAAGCAACCGCAGACAGATTAATGCAACTGCAGGATCTAAAAACTCTGCCACTCCGCAAGTGTCAGGTTGAAAAAAAGGACTTGACTAACGCCAAGCACTCACAGTGCAAGTTTGGGGAATAATACTGGAACAATTCACGTGATGTACTATTTTTCATTATCTTTAGGTCGAAAAACTGGAGCTCATGAATCGCACATTGTGGCAGGGTCAAAGACATCTGATTTACTGCAAAATTTGACAAAGCGTTGCACTTTAAATCAAATGTTATTTGTCACATGCACATGTGGCACACTGGCACCATTTGTCACATTTACAACCTTTGTAAACCTTACCGTGAAATGCTTACTTATAAGCCCTTAACCAATGATGCAAATAAGAGAGGAGAATATTTACAAAATAAACAAAAGTAAAAAAAAAAAATTGAGTAACAATAAAATAACAATAACGAGGCTATATACAGGGCACACCGGTACCCAGTCAATGTGCGGGAGTACAGGTTTGTAGAGGTAATTTAGCTAATATGTACATGTAGGTAGGGGTAAAGTGACTATGCATAGATAAACAGCGAGTAGCAGTAGCGTATAAAATGTGAATAGTCCAGGTAGCCATTTGATTAGCAGTTCAGCAGTCTTATGGTTTGGGGGTTTAAGAAGCCTTTTGGACCTAGACTTTGTGCTCCAGAACTGCTTGCCGTGCGGTAGTAGAGAGAACAGTCTATGATTAGGGTGTTGGAGTCCTTGGCAAATTGTAGGGCCTTCCTCTGACACCACCTGGTATAGAGGTCCCGGATGGCAGGAAGCTTGGCACAGTGATGTACTGGGCTGTACGCACTACCCTCTTTTGCACCTCGTGGAGTTTGGGAAAGTCTGATTTAACCATTGGGAGTTAGCCAGCTAACTAGCAATTAGCATTAGCGGCTAATACAATCCATTTTAGGCACAACTTTTCCAGAATATTCCTAACAAACAAGCTGTTTGCAGACAGTAAGACACAAACTAATAGACAATCAACAGAAAACAGAATAACTGACATTACACACGCAGGGGTGGTGTATCACATTTAACAAACCAAAACAGTGAAATAGCATTATAGATGGTAAAGTAAAAAACAAAACCGGTCCTTGCATAGATACCGATACATACAGGGTTCATATAGATTGACTTTTAATTAAGTTTCCATGGCCAACAATTGGCAGTGTCAATGTACGTATAAAAAAAGTAAAGCGCAATGTGGTAGACACTGGGAGGCTGCTCTCTGATCACATGTACCATCTCCCGTTTCTTGTTGAGCAAGGCACTTAACCCCGCCCCAAAAAGTAAAATACCTGTTAGGCAACTGTATAAAACATGTGGTCAACCCTGAGCCTGGAGATGTTTTGTTAGAGGGGGACTAGAATAAAAGCCTGTACAGGTGACTCACATTAGCTTTCCTGGAGGATGGCTGACCACCCTTGATGTAAAACATTACAACCAAATACGTTTGATGACAAATGAAATAATTTGCTCAATCAATATAACAAAAGCTCAAATGGCTATAGTAGGTTACAAATATTTTTATTCAGCCCACAAAATATTCAGCCCAAATCAAATGGAAGTATCAAGAAAGAAAGTTAAGACACATAATCCAAAAACAAGGCTAGATTTAATATTTTTTTCCTAATGTTTAAAAATCTCAAATTATTATTTTGATTAACATGATTCGATTCACAGCGATTGAATCGAATCCCAACTAATACAATGGCAGTGAATTGTCTCATCAAGAAGAACCATTTAGATTAATCAGAATGAATCGTTCACAAAAGTTAAATCAACTTTGTATGGCCTTATTTGCTAGTGTCAGTGGAATGTTTTTGGGGACAGGACGAAAACATTCATACATGCAAATAATATCTAAACAGTTACCTAGACGGTACAAAATCGGTTTTGAATTGGCTACCTAGTTAATCTGTTCTCTATTTAAGTGAAAGTGCCCGAGAAGCCGGTGTCTGGAGGATATATTGGTACGGCTGTTCGGCCTTAGACGAAGTTGTGCCGAAAATCTCCCCCGACAGACTTCTCCCTCCCGTTCGCGTGAACGCACTCAATTCTTCAATGCTGCGTCTTGCTTGCTAGGTGAGATTTCTATTCTTCACTCTGTTGTCAGTTTAGCCTACATTTCACTGATCTTAGCAGAAAGCATTTTTTATGTGTGTCCTTCAAGGCAGCTGTCAATGATCATGTTAGGCTGCGTTTCATTAGACTTATGGTGGTTTGATCGCGGGGGAGGCACTAGTAATGTCTGCAGTTTGGTTATTTGTTTCAAGTGTATTAGTCTATAAATCGTCATCTCTCCCATGTCTTATTCAACTAGTAGCTGTTCTGAAATGTTTATTGCTTGCCTACATTTTACTCCCTCTGCTTAATATAACACACACATTAATTATTTGTTTTGGTTGCCTATCCTGATGTGAAGTTCGTTCTATAGAAAGTGACAAAATTAAGGAAATTAGAAGGGAGAGGGGGGGATTTCAGCAAGGCCATTTTCTTGCCTGCTGAAATTCCCCCATCCCCCCCTTCTATCTTGGGACTGCAAGACCTGGCAAACATCAGAATTAGTGATGCACCGCATTTTTGACCAATAACCAATATTTTCCTTGCCAAAAAAACAATACCGATATTTACGATTTTTGCAGCCTTTTAAGCATTCTAGTACAGTTAAATAGGTTACAGACAAACATGGACTCAGCGGTGTAAGGCACTGCATCTCAGTGCAAGAGGCGTCACTACAGTCCCTGGTTCGAATTCAGGCTGTATCAAATCCGGCCGTGATTAGTCCTAGTTAAAAAAAGGTTACACACTGACCAAAAAGTTATTTTGTTGGCATTTATGTATGTCCCCATTACCAGCAAAACAAAATCAAAACCTACTTTTCACTTACTTGCTGTGCTGTTTCTATTGACTTTTATTTGGATACATCGATAAATATGAGCTAATAAGGAGCGATTTCACCTGGAATAGAAAATATGCTCACTCGTCAGGACACTGTTGCTCAGAGGAGCTAGCCAACAACACAATCACTTCAAACTGAAGCTGGAAAGACTGCAAACTAGCTGCACTTTGTTTCGTTTGAACTTTTTTAAATTGCCAATTCATGATTTCGACTGGCTGAGAAACGCTGCCTGCCTGTTTGTCTCGTCTCGACATGTTCATTACTATTGAACATCTGGAGATCGAGTTCGAATACTGAAACAACATTGCAAATGTCAGAAAAATAGCAAGGTTATACAAATCTCTGCTGTTGAAAACTAAATGTTAGTCTCCCATTTCTTTTAGACTATCTCCACTATCAAAAGCTTCTAGACATTAAGTTTATAAATTGCTTGCCTGGGCTAATGAGAGGGTGGATTGCGTTCTCAAATGGAACAGAGCAAATAGGCATTTTAATCATACATTTTGCTGGTGGTAACTTGTAGAAAAGACACCGGCTGGAATGCTTTAACCAGTCAGTATTCAGGATAACATTTTATAGGCTAGACCTGCTGCTGCAATGTCCAACTGTCTCTCTACTTGAGCAACAGTCCACTATGCAGGTGATGCGTGCAAACTTTGTCATTCCGATCCTGGCTGATAAGTTGATTTTTATTTGATTGATAAAATATATTTTTTAAACTGTGCCTAAATAAATAAATGAACTGAAATTACAATTTCCATTACTTTTTCAAAAACTTTTGGATTGGATGATTTTCCAAAACTTGTCCAGGCCTGGAAAACACCATTTTAAAACTACATTTGCCTAGCATTTTAGCTATGGATGTGACGTTTGGCAGTGCCTAATAAGTCAGTTCTGCACCTGCCTGGCTGAGTGGCAGTGCGAGTGGAATGAGCGAGCTTGCCTGGCAAGCACAGTGCGAAACACGTGAGGAAATAAAACTTGTCTGCATGGAAAGTTGCAAGACCAATACATTTTTCATTCAAATATTTGATCATTATCTGTTCTCTATTTTAATTATTGTAAGATTTTCAAGGTATTCCAGTACTTGAATTCCAGAGTGCCAAATTCAAGTACTTTAAGCACCTTGTGTGAACCCTGTCATGAAGTAGCATGGCAGGAGGCAGCGGGAGAAAGCCAGCATCTATAAAAACTGAAGTCATATTCATATTAAATGGAGAGAAGAGGGGGAAAAAATATATAATAACCTTTTGAAATAATTAAGTCTGATATTAAAAAAAATGTGAAAGGCTTCGGCCATATGGCCGAGATCGTATGTCGCATGGCTGTCAATTATCTTCGATATATCACAATAATCGCCCAACACTACTTGATATTCATAATCATACAGGAGGCATTAGGGACCTGGATAACAAAGTAAACACAGCAGACTAGATCAGTGGTTCCCAAAAGTTTTATCGTCCCGTACCCCTTCAAACATTCACCCTCCAGCTGCGTACCACCCTCTTGCACCAGGGTCAGCACACTCAAATGTTGTTCTTTGCCACACTATATGATACATGTATTAAACATAAGAATGAGTGTGAGTTTGTGTCACAACCCAGCTCGTGGGAAGTGCCAGAGCTCTTATAGGACCAGGGCCAATAATACACTGCTCAAAAAAGAAAGGGAACACTTAAACAACACAATGTAACTCCAAGTCAATCACACTTCTGTGAAATCAAACTGTCCACTTAGGAAGCAACACTGATTGATTGACAATAAATTTCACATGCTGTTGTGCAAATGGAATAGACAACAGGTGGAAATTATAGGCATTTAGCAAGACACCCCCAATAAAGGAGTGGTTCTGCAGGTGGTGACCACAGACCACTTCTCAGTTCCTATGCTTCCTGGCTGATGTTTTGGTCACTTTTGAATGCTGGCGGTGCTTTCACTCTAGTGGTAGCATGAGACGGAGTCTACAACCCACACAAGTGGCTCAGGTAGTGCAGCTCATCCAGGATGGCACATTAATGCGAGCTGTGGCAAGAAGGTTTGCTGTGTCTGTCAGCGTAGTGTCCAGAGCATGGAGTTGCTACCAGGAGACAGGCCAGTACATCAGGAGACGTGGAGGAGGCCGTAGGAGGGCAACAACCCAGCAGCAAGACCGCTCCCTCCGCCTTTGTGCAAGGAGGAGCACTGCCAGAGCCCTGCAAAATGACCTCCAGCAGGCCACAAATGTGCATGTGTCTGCTCAAACGGTCAGAAACAGACTCCATGAGGGTGGTATGAGGGCCATTTGTGATGTTTATGGGTCATATTGGAGTGCCAACAAAAGAAGCTCGTCAAAGGTAAGGCATGAATTATATTTTTATTTCTGCGTTGTGTCGCGCCTGCAGGGTTGAAATATGCTTTCTCTTTGATTACGGAGGTGCTATCCTCAAATAATAGCATTGTTTGCTTTCGCAGAAAAGCCTTTTTGAAATCTGACATGTTGCATGTGTGATTTAATGAAAGTTTGATTTTTATAGTAATTTTATAAATTTGGCGCTCTGCATTTTCCCTGGCTTTTGGCCAGGTGGGACGCTAGCATCCCACATATCCCAGAGAGGTTTAACAAAGTTAACCATTTTCATTGTAGTGTCCAAAATGTCTTTCAAGCTGTCAGGTGTTCCCTTGGCAGCAAGAGCCTCTCAGTGGATGCTGCAGAGTACCCAACTGGTGTCGGGACCAACTGCTTTGCTCACACTTTACGACTCCACTATGTCTCCCTGTCATGGCTTTTGCACCATCAGTACAGATACCAACACATCTTGACCACCAAAGTCCATTTGATGTCACAAAGCTGTCCAGTACTTAAAAAATATCCTCTCCGGTTGTCCTGGTTTCCAGAAGAGGATGTCTTCCTTAATTGACCCCCCCAGAAACGTAACAGACATATACCAGGAGCTGTGCCAGGCCCGCAACGTCTGTTGACTCATCCAGCTGTAACGCATATAATTCACTGGCTTGTATGCGAAGCAGTAATTGTTTCAAAACAATTACTGTTTGATGAAGAGATTGTCTGTATAGCTTTTTTTCACCTTTTCCCACAGAATGGAAGAATAAAGTCCTCAATAGTATGGGGTTTGCCTGTCCTTGCCACTTGGTAGCTCACCATATAAGACGCTTCTAGCCCCTTCTTATTAATGGTATCTGTTGCTTTTATACATGTCTTACTACTCAAAAATAATCTTAACTCTCGCTCAAAAACTCCCGTGGCTTATTTTTCAAATTGGGATGTTTCATTTCTAAATGTCTGCACAAGAGTGAAGGTTTCCCAATAGAGAGTAACATTTAATGTGATTGGATGTTAATTATTTGACCAGGCTACCTGTATTTGACATTGTGTTGTTATTTTGCTCAACACTAGATGGTTTAATTGTATTTTTGGCAGTAAAACGAGGCTACTCCGGTGAGAGAGAAAAACATAACCAAATGTATAGCCCTGTTGGAAAATCTAAATGTGAAGATTTTTTTGAATTTTATATTTTGAAAGGTGAATCACATTTTTATATGGCATACCCCCGAAGGCATTGCACGTACCCCAAGTTTGGGAATACCTGGTCTAGATTGATGACGATACGTTAAGTTTGAGCAATGGTTTCACCTCCGTTCTCACCTCCCCGGTCTTCATAGCGGTCTCTGCCGCCAAAGCCGCGGTCCCGGTCGCCGCCACGGTCGCCGAAGCCGCGGTCGTTGTCCCTTCGCAGCATGTCACGGTCTCCGTAGCGGTCGCGTGACCCTGAGGGAACGAATGAGTTAAATGGGACTATGAAAGGGATGCAAATCAAGTAACACAAATACAAATCAAGTCTCTTGAGATCAAGAAACATTAAGAAAAAAATGTCAAAAGGATGCATTTCTTTTCACACAGTGCAAGATAAGAACTGGAACTATGTGGACGGCATAAAACAGACCCATGCGTGCTTGACATTTCAGATAAAAAGTGTAGCATGAAAAAAAAAAAGCATGACGCTTTGAGACAATGGTGACTCACCACTTGGATTTGGTTTTATGTAGCAAAATTTGAAATAGGGTTTTTTTTACATTGGAAAAGAGTAGACACTAAAAGCTACAAAATGGTATATCATACAGTGCATTTTTGACAATGGGGAAAGTCATTCTGCTTTGAAAGTTGATAAACTTGTAATTTCACTTTTGAGAAAACTGCCTTTGAATATTTTGGTATCTACACCCATTCAGCATCGTTCACATCCTCTTAAGCTTTAGCCCCACCCACCCTGTTTAGCTCTCGGAGCGTTCATAACGCACACCTGATGCTCTGGCCGATGATTTGTTTACCTCTGGATAACATGAAACAGCTCTGCTGGCAACAATTTCATTACGTTTTTTTGCTGACACCGGCCATATTCAACGGGTGTTGTACACTTTGACGTTGTTGTGACCGCAATTTCAGGTGGATTTCTCAAAACGTGAACAAGAAAAGGAGGTATTTCGGCTATAAAAATGGGATTATTGTGAGTGAAAACATCCGAAGCTCAAAGGTAAACAATTTAATTTGATTGCTTTTCTGATTTGTGACCAAGCTTCCTGCTGCTAGCTGGACATAATGCTATGCTAGGCTATCGATAAACTTACACAAATGCTTGTCTTGCTTTGGCTGTAAAGCATAATTTCAAAATCTGAGATGACAGGGTGATTAACAAAAAAGCTGTGTTTCACTATATTTCACTTGTGATTTCATAAATATGAACATTTTCTAGTAAGATTTTTTTGTCCGTTGCGTTATGCTAATTAGTGTAGTTGATGACAATTCTCCTGGATCCGGGAGGGGTAGTTCTAAGTTAAGACATGAACCTAGCACGCTAAACAACGTGTAAGATTACACACGTCACGTAATGTTAGCTAATGAGCCAGCCAGCTAACGTTAGCTTGTTAAAACAACAATGACCATAGTGGCACATAAATAATGCCACGTTTGCCCTTAGTTTAAAGATGTAATCTGGAGACAGGTGTTTTTGCCATCTCTTTAGCTATCATACTCTTATTCCACCGATTTCAAAACTCAACCCTCCAGAAAGTGGAGAGCAACACATGCAGCTCCACTACACCATTTTTTTTAAAACCCGTGTTCGACAGGATTACCAACACAGACTGTAATAGAAGCCCTCTATATGGCAGACCAATCCAAACTTCTCTCTCGGCATGTCCAGCCCACTCATCTCAGCCAATCATGGCTAGTGGGAAGGTTGCTGGCTTTTTCTGTGGCTTTACCAGGCTCGTAATTAACACATTTTATTAATATTTAAAGATGGAATACAAGTTTGTTAAGGCACATGAAAGTTGCCATGTTCCAGAATGTATTTCTGCCAACAAAAATGATGAATTTTTTGGGGGTTTTACTCAAATGTCTCTCCTGTGAAGTCGTGACTTGCAACATATGCTTAGTTTCCTGAAATGGGTCACAAAGGACATTAGAAGGTCTGCCCCAGCATCTTTAGCGACACTGTGCCTTTTCTGTCCTTCCTTGGTGAACCCGTGCTTACATGCTTGCAAAAGATAAGCTGTGAGGTGTTGCCCTCACAATTTTAGCAGGCTGCTTTTAAAGAAGCTTGCTGAGTGCATTCATATAGTCTATAGATATGTGGCTCTTTTAGCTTAGAGGGAAACTCTTACCAAAGGCGGATTCCTCTCTCTTTGGGGGCCCATCGTCGGCGTCTGCAGTGGGCCGGGCCCTCCAGTCATCACTGTCTGTCTTGTCGGGGCCTGCCATGTCTCCCATGCGGCCCATCCGGTCTCGTCCACCCATCTGACCATTGTCTCTCCCCTCTGGCCATTCAAGGTTAGGGATCAAATGATAAAAGCCCACACAGTAAATGCTCCACCCAAATGCTTTATTCGTACACCACAACAGATGAAGTTTGGGCTACAATGGCATTCAGCAGTGTTTTTTGGCCGGGCACTGGTAGGGAAATGTGGAATGTGCATGAATTGACCTCCTGACACATGGTTTGCAAGATAGATTAAGATTAAGCCAAATCCTGGACTGAAAAGCATTTTCAATATTTAATTGAAAATACTAAATCGATGCATCATTAATTCAGAAGGAAGGTCATGGGGTGTGTAACTTACCCTTGTCATTGGACTGATCTGCAATATCCACCCGGATCCTGCGGTTTCCCAGGTTCTATTAGGTCAGAGGCAGGAAACAAACTCAGACATGCAAGTCATTACCAGTAATGTGGCTTAAATGACCAACTAATCTCCTTTCAATAATAGCATGTTCCAGCATGATAGATTGAATACTATTTACCAGTCACTAACAGTTAAATTCCATATATTCGTCTTGAGCACTCAAAGTAATTTCACTAATGATTAATGGAAAGCTCAAACTAATAAATCAACAGCACATTGTTTATTTTTATCTACAGTTGAAGTTGGAAGTTCACATACACCTTAGCCAAATACATTTAAACTCAAGTTTCACAACTCCTGACATTGAATCCTAGTAAAAATTCCCCATGTTAGGTCAGTTAGGATCACCACTTCATTTTAAGAATGTGAAAATGTCAGAATAATAGTATAGAGAATGATTTATTTCAGCTTTTGTTTCTTTCACCACATTCCCAGTGGGTCAGAAGTTACACTCAATTAGTATTTGGTAGCGTTGCCTTTAAATTGTTTAACTTGGGTCAAACGTTTTGGGTAGCCTTCCACAAGCTTCCCACAATAAGTCGGGTGACTTTTTGCCCATTCTGCCAGACAGAGCTGGTGTAACTGAGTCAGGTTTGTAGGCCTCCTTGCTCGCACACACTTTTTCAGTTCTGCCCACAACACACATACTATGAGATTGAGGTCAGGGCTTTGTGATGGCCACTCCAACACCTTGACTTCCATTTTGCCACAACTTTGGAAGTATGCTTGGGGTCGTCGTCCATTTGGAAGACCCATTTGCGACCAAGCTTAAACTTCCTGACTGATGTCTTGAGATGTTGCTTCAATATATTCACACCATTTTCCTTCCTCATGTTACCATCTATTTTGTGAAGTGCACCAGTCCCTCTTGCAGCAAAGCACCCCCAAAACAAGATGCTGCACTCCTGTGCTTCATGGTTGGGATGGTGTTCTTCGGCTTGCAAGCCTCCCCCTTTTCCTCCAAACATAACGATGGTCATTATGGCCAAACAGTTCTATTTTTGTTTCATCAGACCAGAGGACAAAAAGTACGATATTTGTCCCCATGTGCAGTTGCAAACTGTAGTCTGGCTTATTTTAAATGGAGATTTTGGAGCAGTGGCTTCTTCCTTGCTGAGCGGCCTTTCATGTTATGTCGATAGGACTTGTTTTACTGTGGATATAGATACTTTTGTATCCGTTTCCTCCAGCATCTTCACAAGGTCCTTTGCTGTTGTTCTGGGATTGATTTGCACTTTTTGCACAGTCAACTTAGTGTATGTAAATGTCTGACCCACTGGAATTTTGATACCGTGAATTATAAGTGAAATAATCTGTCTGTAAACAATTGTTGGAAAAATTACTTGTCATGCACAAAGTAGATGTCCTAACCGACTTGCCAAAAATAGTTTGTTAACAAGAAATGTGTAGAGTGGTTGAAAAACAAGTTAATGACGCCAACCTAAGTGTATGTAAACTTTCCGACTTCAACTGTATGTCCCTTGAAGTAAACTATAGACAGGTTTGGTTGTTAAGCAACAAAACCGGAGCATGCGCAACTATGGGGCAAAACAGATGAGCTGGCTTAGATTGTTGACAACATGTAAACTATATTTTGTCTTTTACTGAAAACAAATACATTTGAACAATGAGCACTTTTGTCTCAAATACATCACAGTTGTTGGTTAGTATTGACATGAAATCTGCCATAACAAGACATGGTATCAAGAACAAGATTAAACGAGTCACTTACAATTCCCCACATGGCAGTTTGTCATTGTTGGTAGCTATGTGGCTTTCCAGAATCACAACCCAGACTTCTGCCCCATTGAAGCGTGTGCATGATTTGTGACATTGTCAACTAACCCAAACTATTACCCAAAACTGAATGGATGTTGTGATTGATATAATCAAATGTATATGTGATGAATGCTAATTATAGACAGACGCGTGGTTCATCACTCTCATCATTGATCTCATTGTTCCTAGATCAGGGACCTCGAATTAAGACCCTCAATCCTTTCTCTCCTCAGTGTGTCGTTTCTTACCTCCTCGTTGAGAGTCAGTGCCCTCAAGAGGGAGTCCACATCGTCAAACTCTGCGTAGCCAAAGCCCTTCAGCCTCTCTGGGTTACTGGGCTCCCGTGGCAAGCGCACCGCACTGATCTGAGAACAGAGGGGAGACGTGGACCAGTGAGAAGGTGAGAGAGGGCTGATGGAGAACTGCACTGGTCTGAGGTCAGAAATAAGACAGACGAGTGAATGCGAGAGGAACTCCACAACAGTCTCAGAAGAGGGGAAATACTGCAATGACATAAAATGAATGGGTATATCGTTGGTATGGTACAGGTAGAGTCAACGTGCGGGGGCAACGGTGTTCGAGGTAATATGTACATGTAGAGTTATTAAAGTGACAATGCACAGATGATAACAGAGAAGCAGCAGTGTAGAAGGGGGGGGGGGGCAAAACAAATAGTTAGGGTAGACATTTGATTAGATGTCCAGGAGTCTTATGGCTTAGGTATAGAAGCTGTTTAGAAACCTCTTGGACCTAGACTTGGTGTTTCAGTACCTGCTTGACGTGTGGTAGCAGAGAGAACAGTCTATGACTAGGGTGGCTGGAGTCTGAATTTTAAGGGCCTTCCTCTGACATCGCCTGGTACAGAGGTCCAGGATGGCCAAAAGCCATCACTGACCCCAATGACGTACTGGGCCGTACGCACTACCCTCTGTAGTGCCTTACGGTCGGAGGCCGAGCAGTTGCCATAACAGGAAGTGATTCAACCCGTCAGGATGCTCTCGATGGCACAGCTGTCAAACTTTGAAGATCTGAGGACCATGCCAAATCTTTTCAGTCTCCTGAGGGGGGAATAGGTTTTGTCGTGCACACTTCACGACTGTCCTGGTGTGCTTGGACCACGTTAGTTTGTTGGTGATGTGGACGCCAAGGAACATGAAGCTCTCAACCTGCTTTCTTACAGCCCCGTGGATGAGAACGGGGGAATGCTAGGTCCACTTTTTCCTGTAGTCCACAATCATCTCCTTTGTCTTGATCACATTGAGGGAGAGGTTGTTTCCTTGCACGGCACAGTCAGGTCTCTGACCTCCTCCCCATAGGCTGTATCATCTGTGATCTCTGTTGTGTCATCGGCAAACTTGATGGTGTTGGAGTCATGCCTGGCCGTGCAGTCATAATAACGATTAAGTCGAATTACACAATTACAGATTCATAAGCTTCCTATTCAATCTGCAGCCTATGGCTGCCTGAATAAATAATTAACTTAGTTTAAGAACTTAAGCTTAATGTTAAGTGCTAAGCTTATATCACACTACAATTTATGTTTGTTAATATGTACAGTAGGTGTAATAATCCAATCTATTATCATATGTAGCCTATAACAATGTTGAGAAAATATTTATTTAAATTGGTTCTATATTCAATTAACACAGCATGTATTCATTCATATTTTCTCATTTTAGAAGGGATGTTCTCTACCGTGACAATTGTTTTAACAAAGTTTTTGAAAATCGCAATTCATTATCGCAAGTAAAATATCAGGCCCAATAAAATCACAATTAGATATTTTGTCCAAATTGTGCAGCCCTAGGTATGACCAACATTTTTGCGCCACTTTGTGCATACTGAGCATGACACAGATTTTGTCCCCATTTGATAACAGCTGAGTACATACCGCTAGGCCCCGGAAGAAGTCCTTGATAGATTCCTCTGAGACGTCGTAGGGCAGGTTGCCCAGGAAGGCAGTGTAGGGGGGGCTGCGGGGGAGGCGTGAGCGGTCCACATTCGGCTCACGGGCCGACCGTGGCGCTGTGGGCAGGATGTTACGGTCTATTGCGGGGGCCCGGTAACTGTCCTCCCCTGTGTGCCAGGACTTGGACACTGAGACAAATGGATTTCAATGGATAGGTGAGACATTACAGAAAAATTGTGTGAAACAAGACATGACTCCTAATGGAACATGACAGAGAAGCATGTTAGCTCTTTACAAGATATTTCACAGATCTGAGACATCCTGTACATTGCATTTTGAAACCCTGGAAAGTTTGTTCCTTTGGATGTGCCCCCATATGAATCTTCATCAAGAATCAAGTTGTCCCTCACCATCTCCTTCCAGGTCATCGGTCTCATCAGCCCAGCTGGTGGACTTGGCGTAGCTGGGTTGCGGTGGTGGAGCATTGCCCCCACTCCCACTGTCCTCTGCGAGGAAGTCAGTGAGGGTCAGAGTCTTCCCCTTCTTATTCCCCTTTTTCTTAGCTGGAAAGGGATAGAGTTGAGACATAAGTGGACTGCATTGAAGTGAAATGAACACAGGGGAACTCTCCAAAAACAACCCCTAATCACTGCCTGCCTTCTGCGTTTTCTAGTTTGAATGGTCTGGATTAGTGTGGTTGTCAGTCCGTTTCTGCTTTTTGAGAACTCCTTGTTGAACCGTCATGTCAGACATTGGCAAGAGGGCAAACAGATCTGGGATCAGGTCAGGTCTGGATGGGTGTAACCAATATGGCTCCAACTGGTGTATTTCTTAAACCTATCCAGAGCATCTCCACATATTTGAAAACCAAAGGGTTAAGGGGACAGGTTTAAGGGTTGTATTAGGACCAGGCATGGGAATAATTGTAATCAAATTTAAGTCAGGGCTCCAGAGTGGCGCAGCGGTCTAAGGCACTGCATCAAAATGCAAGAAGCGTCACTAGGGTCGTTGGTTCGAATCCAGACTTTATCACATCCGGCTGTGATTGGGAGTCCCATAAGGCGGCGCACAATTGGTTGGGGTAAGCTATTATTGTAATAAGAATGTGTTCTTAATTGACTTGCCTAGTTAAAAATAATAATAAATTATAATAATATTTGTGGGATATGGCTTAAAGTCATTACATCAGCCAGTGTCCTCAAAATTGAAGACACACAGCAGGTGGATGGAGAGCTCTTCTTACATAAGATAGTGTACATTTTGAAGACACTGACTGATGTAATGACATGAAGCCATAGCCCACTACGTGCAGTCTATTAAACTTGATTTGTCCCTCACGAGTGGCGCAGTGGTTTAAGGCGCTAGCTGTGCCACTAGAGATTCTGGGTTTGAGTCCAGGCTCTGTCGCAGCCGGCCACGACGGGGGGGGGGGGGGGGGGGGGGCATGGGGCGGCGCACAATTGGCCCAGCGTCGTCCGAGTTAGGGGAGGGTTTGACCGGCAGGGATGTCCTTGTCCCCGCACACTAGCGACTCGTGTGGCAGGCCGAGCGCAGTGCACGCAAACACGGCGGCCAGGTGTACGGTGTTTCCTACAACACATTGGTGAGGCTGGCTTGCGGGTTAAGTGGGCATTGTGTTAAGAAGCATTGCAGCTTGGTTGGGTTGTGTTGTGTTGTGTTTCGGAGGATGCATGGCTCTCCACCTTCGCCTCTCCCGAGTCCGTACAGGAGTTCCAGCGATGAGCCAAGAATATAACTACCAATTGGATACCACAGAATTGGGGAGAATAAAGGGTATAAAAATAATAATAAAAAACAACTACTAGCAGCCCATCCCCTTGTTTCACAAACCACAAAGACACAGCTAATGGAAATGCTGGATAAACTAAAGTGCATCTTTTTCACATACTGCCATTGACATTCTCTGAAAAAAGGAAAATAGCCAATTGGTTGAGAAAAGGGCTCATGCCGACAGTGGCGCACAAACAATTGCTCAATTTGAACCGCTGTTGTGGATCGCTCTGGTCCAGCAGCATTTCAGATAAGGGAGCAACATTGCGCTGACCATGATAAGGAAACAGTGTGTGTGTGTGTGTGTCTAATGGGCCTTGATAGTGTGTGTGTGGGGCCAGATGAGCCTTGGCACGACTCACCCATTCTAAAACAGGGAGTGGTCTCTATCGCTGAATATTAACCGCCACTAAGTTGCAAAGTTCCAAAACAAACTGGGCATCACAGTGCTTTTACAACTCAAATTACAAGTAGGCGTTAGAGAAGGGCGCAACGCAAAATGTCACTTTCTCCTGTTTGCAGAAACTGGGTTTGATTGTTTTTCAAGGGAAAGGTCACTTCAGAAAATATTCAGACTTGACTTTTTCCACATGTTGATGTGTTACAGCCTGAATTTGAAATGGATTAAATTGAGATTGTGTCACTGGCCTAGCACACACAACATCCCATAATGTCAAAGTGGAATAGTTTTTTGAAATGATTTACAAATTGAAAAGGAAAATCTGAAATGTTTTGAGTCAATAAGTATTCAACCCCTGTGCTATGGCCAGTCTAAATAAGTACAGGAGTAAAACATTGCTTAATTAGTCACATGATAAGTTTCAATAATCATGTTTGTTTTAATGACTACCTTGTTTCTGTACCCCACACATACAGGTAATTTTAAGGTCCCTCAGTCGAGCAGCGAATTTCAAACAGATTCAACCAAAGACCAGGGAGGTTTTCCAACGCTTCACAAAGATGGGTAAAAAAAAAAAAAAAAGAAAAGCACACATTGATATCCATTTGAGCATGGTGAAGTTATTAATTACACTTTGGATAGTGTACCAATACACCCAGTCACTACAAAGACAGACATCCTTCTGAAGGATTTCACCATGAGGCCAATGGTGACTTTAAAAACAGCTACTGAGTGTAATTGCAGTGCTAAGAGAAGACTGAGGATGGATCAACAACATTGTAGTTACTCCACAATACAAACCTAATTGACAGAGTGAAAATGAAGCCTGTACAGCTAAAAATAATATTCCAAAACATGTATCCTGTTTGCAACTAGTAAAGTAATACTGCAAAAAATGTGACAAAGCAAACTTTGTCCTGAATGCAGTACCTTACTTTGTCCCACTCTCCATATTTTCAAGCATAATAGTGGCTGAAGCATGTTATGGGTAAGCTTGTAATCATTAAGGACTGGGGAGTTTTTCAGGATGAAAAAAGAAACGGAATGTAAAATCCTAGACAAACCCCTGGTTCAGTCTGCTTTACCCCAGACACTGGGAGATGAATTTACCTTTCAGCGTGACAATAACCGAAAACACAATGCCAAATATACACTGGAGTTGCTTGCCAAGAAGACATTGGATGTTTGAGTGGCCTAGTTACAGTTTTGAATAAAATCAATGGCAAGACTTGAACATAGCTGTCCAGCTATGATCAAAAACCAACTTGACAGCGCTTGAAGAAATTTGAAAATAATAAAATGTGCAAATATTGTACAATTTTGTTTTGCAAAGCTCTTAGACTTACCCAGAAAGACTCACAGCTGTAAATCGCTGCCAAAGGTGATTCTAACATGTATTGAATATTAAATACAGAAATCAAATTTACTAAGTATTCCCACTGAGTCAATACATTTGCAAAACATGTTCCCACTATTATTATGGGGTTTTGTACGTAGATGGGTGAGGGAAAAAATATATTTAATACATTTTTAATTCAGGGTGTAACAACAAAATGTGGAATAAGTCCAGGGGTATGACTACTTTCTGAAGGTACATTAGGCGTGTGAGAGACACACTCATCAAAATGTGTTTTAGTGGCCTATAAATGGTTGACTACTGGTTCTAGGGGTTTCAATGGACCCAGCTCTTCTGATGGAGCAGGTTTGGGCTGTTTATTTTGGTTTGAAGCAGACTGGGAAAAACAAATTAGGGCTGGCAGCTTAATTGTGAAAATCCCAGCTGGCAGGACATTCTTTTCACACACACTACAGAGCATCACAGCCCATTTATAATTGGTATCTAGTCAGTGGGTCACACACTGTTTACAATGGATGATGGCGCCAGTGCAATGAGTAGCAACAAATACAATAAATGCACACTTGAATTGTATTAGTTATGAGCTTTATCCATCCTGGCAACTAGCTACTGTAGCTTTATTAAATCCGAGCAAACAGCCTACAGGCCTATGTGCAAGGTATTGTATCATTATTATGAATTATCTGAAACCAACTTATTAAGGAGAGTCCCAGTCAGTATTAAATAGAACGTTGTGGCCCCGCCCACCTGTGCGGATAACAACTTGGTTACCTCATTGGCTCACAGCAAACACTTCACATTTTTCAAATACAATTATCTTGTCTGCTTGTTTTAGTCAATTACAAAAACCACATTTAATAAAACATTACGTTTCAACACTCCCAAGTGTTCTCACTAATTAGAAAAACATAATATTGTAGGGCTTCCCTCATGCCCCTTTTCATGATGGCGCTACAGTTAGCGACGCAAGTGCTAACTAGCTACCAACCAGAAAATGAAGCTGACCAACACAGACAGACTGTAAAACTAAAGTAGTGAGTCGACTTACAAACAGACTATACTAAACAAGTCAAACGTCTTACCTGTGATTAAATGTTTTCCACACACACACACAACCATGTGTAGCCTACTTGGACACCAGATCACCACAATTACCCACCCTTCTACACTGAATAGCCTGAAGCAACAGGGCTCTTCACACAGCCTCCATTTCCCAAGTGGGAGCATTGCAAACCGTAGGTCGGGATTTTTGACCTGGTTACACCACAGCAGCTTTTCGCATGTTTTATAATTGTTAAATAAAAATCTACAACTAAGTTAGCTCTTTTACAATGGGGGTTAATGGGAAAAAATGTTGTCCCAAATTTGTGAGCGTTGTCGAGGGGAATTCCTTATTATGACATGAATACCGACTCAGTGTATAGCCAGTGAGTCATTCTTGCCAATCAATGTAGTAAGCTAGCTAGCCCCCTTGCCAATGTAAGCATCATGCCAAAGCTAGCTAACTAGTTATACAAATCAATTTAGAACTAGATGGTTCGTAGCTATTTATCAACACAAATTAAGCTCACTAGCTAGTTACTAACCCATATGTAGACCCTAACTGGTTTTAGCGCATATTGATGATAGTATATTTTGGACGGGGCAGTATTATTAACAGACCCAACGTTCATCCTGAAAGTAGAAACTGTTTTGGAACGTAGCGATCTATCAGCGATACAAAAAAGTAATTTAACCTACACACCTTTATAGGGTTAGTGAACCCACACAACCATATCTCAATGTTACAGAGAATGTTTACAGAAAACAGAAGGAAGACAGTCAACTACCTCTGCTGCCTACGTATCTGCACCAATTCACCTTTAAACAGAACATGTAAGGTCCATGGACTATAAGGAGTAACGTTAAGCTCCTTCAGTCCAATATTGGGCCAGCTAGCTACCTATTGTCATTACACCCACTTGCTTATGGCGCCAGCATGCTTCAGTTTGGCTGGCGCCTAGCCAGTGTGCTTGCATACTCCCTTAAGACTTTCTCTTGAAAAACAAGAAAAAAAGTGCCAATAGTACTGTTTGTCCATTTTGAGATGCCGTGGCCAGTATACAATCCTCGAAATATCATTAATCTAAGATAACTCAAGAAATCTGTCAAATCATACGTTTTTGCAGAGGATATCTTAGTCGCGCAATTTTACATATAACTAAGATGTTTGGGGCAGTATTTCTCAAGTGAAAAAATGTGCATGAAAGCAAGTCGTCTCTCGTTGAATGACACGAGACACTTCATTGACAAATCCCTACAGTTGACCAATCACCGAAGGGGCTTAACCTCTTGAGTGAAGGGTGCAGTATTTTGATGTTTGGATGAAAAACGTACCCAAATGAAACTGCCTATTCCTCAGGCCCAGAATCTAGAATATGCATATAATTGTCAGAATAGGAAAGAAAACACTAAAGTTTCCAAAACTGTCAAAATATTGTCTGTGAGTATAACAGAACTGATATTGCAGGCGAAAACCTGAGGAAAATCCAACCAGAAAGTGCTGTTTTTCCTGAAACCTCTGTTCCATTGCATGCCTTCCCTCCATTTAAAGGGATATTAACCAGATTCCTTTTCCTATGGCTTCCACATGGTGTGAACAGTCTTTATACATGGTTTCAGGCTTTTATTCTGAAAAACGAGCGAGAAAGATCACATCGCGTAATTGGATGGCTGGGTGCCAGCAGAGTTTTGCATGCGTGAGCAGCTTGGACCAGACATTTTCTCTCTCACGCCTATTGAAAAAGCAACGGACCGGTTGAAATATTATCAATTATTTATTGTAAAAACAACCTAAGGATTGATTATAAAAAACGTTTGACATGTTTCTACGAACTTTACGGATACTATTTGGAATTTTTGTCTGCCCCGTCGTGACCGCTCGAGCCTGTGGATTTCTGAACATAACGCGCCAACCAAGTGGAGGTTTTTGGATTTAAAAATAAATCTTTATGGAACAAAAAGGAACATTTGTGTAACTGGGAGTCTCGTGAGTGCAAACATCCAAAGATCAAAGGTAAGCGATTCATTTTATTGCTTTTGTGACCAATCTACTTTGCTGCTAGCTGTTTGTAATGTTTTGTCTGCTGAGATGTCCTAACATAAACGCTTGGATAGCTTTCACCGAAAATATTTTTTAGAATCTGACACGCCAGGTGGATTAACAACAAGCTAAGCTGTGTTTTGCTATATTGCACTTGTGATTTCATGAAAATTTAATATTTTTAGTCATTTAATTTCAATTTGGCGATCTGAAAAATTATCCCACTAACAGGATGGGTGTGCCAAGAAGTTAAGACTTCTACAGCCAACTTCTGCTTGTCTCGAGAAAAACATGTTGTGCCCGAAAAACAGGAAGAACCTTTATTCGAAGACCAAAACGTCACAAAATGTCAAACTGTTCCAAACTGTTTTGGCTGGGAAGCATGAAGGCACCTTTCATCAGAAAAAAGACTGCTGATGGGGAAGACTGCTCGAGTTAAAGTGGAACTGACAGAATTTTAGCAACATTAAATCTTAATCAAATCTGTTTATATAGACCGCCCAGGAAGACTATGACACCTTTTTTGTAAGCACTTAGATATGGTCATTTTCATAAATTCATAGAATGTTTGGGAATGCGTGTAGTAAGGCATTACTGAAAACTCTATAGCAATAGAGTTGGAAAGCAGCCATGCGTTTGGACAATTAATTGACACTGCAGTAAATAAAACCACATTTTTAAAAATCTGTCTTGTCCAGGACTGGAGACTATGCAGACCTGTGCGCCATATCCAATCAGAGCTACAGTAGGCCTATAGGCAAATAAGTCATATGGGCCTAACATAATTCACTTTGAACTGGACTGTGTGTTTACAGGCAGTAGCAACATCGTGACTTCAGATCATTAGAACACATTTGCCAAAAAAATACACCTGAATAGATTTCTGCAAATATGTAAACACCACAGGAGTCCTCTTACATTTGGGAACTTCAGTCCTATTGAGCAAACAACCATGAAAAAGGTAGGCCCTAGGCAAATAGCACATCAACAAGATCAACAACTAATGCTAGCCTGAGCGAGATGAGCCAAAATCTAATGAGGGAACATTAGATAAACCCTCTCAAACTTTTTCAGCTAGTTGGCCATCCAAATTGCACTGATAAACGATGGGGAATAGTAGCCTGCTTGTCCTTCTGCAGCTTGCCTGCCAATGCCGGAACCCAGGAAGAGCTTGGCAGCAGCTACTGGGGATCCATAATAAATACAAATGCATACTTGTCCCAACCCATGTTTTGACATCTGAATGAGAACTTGCCTGCCCGCCCATGTGATCGACGCCAAAGACATTTGACAACTAAGAGATATGCTAACTGTGGATAAGTCGTTCAAGTTCAGCATAGCTAGCGAAGCGACTCAAATGTCTTGCTAGCTAACCAAATGACATCCGCATCTCTAGCTGTAACCAACGAAAAACGATATGATGGGGGAAAAGGTTAGTCGTTCTCCCACTCCTCCAATGACATGACATCCTCCCGGCAGCTAAATAGCTAACATTAGGCTCCGCGTTTTTAGCTTGCTAAATAAACAGCTAGCTACATAAATACGCTAGCCCAGGGGTGTCAAACTCAACAAGCACACGGGCAATATTGAAAAAATAAAAAATAAACTAATTTGCGGGCCAGACATACTCGACTTTATTTTACAAAAAAACTTGCAACCCTAATTGGCCATTGCTTTATTCGAAAAAGTGTGGCCGTTTATAATGTCCACTTTCAGGATGCTGTATATAGTATTAACATATTAAAACAAAAGATAAACAATATTTGTCCAGCCTCGTCCATGTTAGGCGAAGGTTTGGCTCGTGTAGGCCTTCATTGTAAAATAAGAATTTGTTCTTAACTGACTTGATTAGTTAAATAAAGGTTAAGGCCTAGTGGCTATGATATAATGAAATATGAAAAAGTTGGGGAGACGCCACTGGTTAGTACGAGTGTCCGGTGTTGTGCCGAAAATCTCCCACTGCCAGAATGTCCTTAATTTTGTGGCTAGAGTCAAATATTTTCTATAGAACAAACTTCCCGTTAGAATAGGAAAACCGAAATGAATAATTAATGTGTCATATTAAACATAGTGGGAGTACAATGTTGGTCTGCAATAAACATTTCAGAACAACTATGGCTGAATTATGATCCTTACTCTTTCAAAAATACTTTTCGAATAAGACATGGGAGAGATGATGAATTTTGGCAAAGAGATTTATTTATAGACTAATACAAATCAGTAGCGGATTTAGGTACGGGCGAAATGTGCAGCATCTTGCCGAGCCCTGGTGCGGGCGGGGACTGGATGCACCGGGCGCCATACAAGCTAGAACCGCCACATACACTTGAAACAAATAGCCAACCCAAAAACTGCAGACAAAAATGCTTTCTGCTACTAAGATCAGTGACATGTAGGCTAAACTAACAACGGAGTTTAGAGCAGAAATCTAAACTAGCAAGCAATTCGCAGCAATGAAATACGCGAAATTGGGGGAGAATTCTGGCACAACACCAGAAACTGTCGTACTTCACCCATCGGTCACCAAAAATCATCTCTAATCCGGGGACCCAAATGCGCACATGGGGAATTTATTGGGAATCCCATGCCATTCAATCAAACCCTACTCCAAGAAATTCACTTGCGCCTCTAGCAATAGCGTAGATTGTCTGAGAGCACAGTAAATCGTCCACTATCTAACATTAGACACAGTGTGACCGTTCTTTCAGCAACGTTGGTTGTTTATGTATAACATCATAACATAACAACCTGCTTAACAATATATAATAAAAGCAAAAGACGACCTCAAAAGTCAATTTGCGACACGTTACATAAAAATAAAAAAACACCGGTGGGACAAAATGATTCAACTTGCAAATCGCTGCCTCCCGTAACCATAGCTAGCTTTAACGTTACATCCCTTGGCCGGCCAGAGGGTCTTTATCCCTCAGAAACAGTAATTTGATACCATTATACACATAGGACATTGACACGACAAGGTGTAAACACCGGTCAAACAATATGTGCTAGTTGTGCGGAGCTGATACACTCTGAAATTTCCCAACCCGTTCACCCACATAAACCTCACCTGCCGCCGCCATGTTGGAGAGCGAGTTCGTACCAGATTCCCGGATGATGGCGTCAGAAGTTTATAAACGAGAACGCGCATCTTTGGTTTCGAGCCTCAAATCCTCCCGCCTTGCCCAGGTAATTTATTGTCTAATAAACTGGGTGGTTCGAGCCCTGAATGCTGATTGACTGACAGCCGTGGTATATCAGACCGTATACCACGGGTATGACAAAACATTTATTTGTACTGCTCTAATTACGTTGGTAACCAGTTTATAATAGCAATAAGGCACCTCGGGGATTCGTGGTATATGGCCAATATACCATGGCTAAGGGCTGTGTCCAGGCACTCCGCGATGCTTCATGCATAAGAACAGCCCTTAGCCGTATTTAGCCCTACATATACCACACCCCCTCATGCCTTATTGCTTAATTATGAACTGTGTGGTTCAATCCCTAAATGCTGATTGGCTGACAGCCGTGGTATATCAGACCATATACCACGGGTATGACAAAAAAATATATATTTTTACTGCTCTAATTACATTGGTAACCAGTTTATAACAGCAATAACGCACCTCAGGGGTTTGTGGTATGTGGCCAATATACCACGGCTAACGGCTGTATCCAGGCACTCCGCAATGCGTCATGCATAAGAACAGCCCTTAGCCATGGTTTATTGGCCATATACCACACTCCCTCATGCCTTATTGCTTAATTAGGCCTATTTTATATTAGAATATTATGTTATAGTTTGTATGCCCACATGGCCAATTTTAGGCATCTCAAAGCGGTTTCATACCATTTGGATTTTTTGTTGTTGTTTATAGATAGGCAGGATATGTGTTTTAAGTGTCGTTGCATAGGCCTACTATGTCTATTTTTCATTCATTATTAGATCATTTATCCTTCAACCCATTCATTCATTTACTCATTCATTCATTCGATTAATTCATTATAGTACCAAACTAAACAATAAAAACAGTCGCACCTAATGTCAATATTGTGTCTTCTCGTCTCATGATCTCATCTTGTGCTATTGAACTGAAAGTTTGCTGCACTCAAAGATAATTCACTGCAAGCAAAAAATAAGATGATTCACATCTTTTTTTTATGAACTAACCTCAAATAGATCAATATTCTATTGATCTATGGATAACATGGATAACCTAAGGAGGACGTACAGTCCTTTCTTCTTAGGTTATCCATGTTGTAGGCTATTGATTCAGTATTTGAGTGACAGCTTGTAGATATATCGATAACGTAACCTACTGACCTTCATAATAGGTAGCATAAACTATGCATTGCACTCTAGTCTTCCTTATGTATTGCCTAATAAAAACTGGATGGGTCGAGCCCTGAATGCTGATTGGCTGACAGCCGTGGTATATCAGGGGGTGTTTTGCCTAAGAACAGCCCTTAGCCGTGGTATATTGGCCATATACTGTACCACACCCCCTCGGGCCTTATTGTTTAAATATAGCCTAACAGAGTAGCCTACCTATATTAAAGAAATGCACTAGCCTCAATTGCTTCCTAAAGCATTCTGTTCCATAGTAGCCTATTCACAATGAGTCATAATTAATTAATGATTTTCTGTATGTGTTAGGATTAAGTACTTTATGGATGTAAAGTTTAAAATATGACTGTATAGGTATACACATGATCAATTTTCATACATTTCTTCCCTCATTACTAAACCACACCGTCCTTTGTTTTATGGTGATAAGTTTTGCAATAGCCCCTTTCTGTGCACTGAGGTCATTTCTGGACATGTAGTCATGCACCCCTAGAGACAATGTGTAATACTTGCCAATCAGTTCATCATGGTACAGTGGAACAAAGAAACAAATATGAGAAACAACATGTTAAATGGTAACCATTGTATTTATTGCAGCTTTTTGTTTGTTTGTCATGATAACACAATGCTATGCCTATTTGATGGGTTTGACTCCTCCGCGTCTGTGCGTATATCTCTCTCTCTCCATGAAGTTGATAATTGGTCGGCACTTTTTTCCGCCCTCATTCCCTTATGGTTTCAGTTCATCCATAGCGTCTTGAAGCCTGGAATAGAATTAATAGGTATTAAAACACAGGGCATTAATTAATTGACAGGACAGATGATACTGCCATACCTAGTTTTTACTGTAGATGGCATTAAACCTCCTCAAGGACTGTACTTCACCCATACTAATTGCTACTGACATGTCCAAAATAATGTTGTGTTTCTCCCATTTCACTTTGTCACAATTTCCAAGTATTTGAATCATGATATGTGTCACCACCACCTCCCCATCATTATTCCCTGTTTCAACTCCTTATATTTTATATAAAGTATGCTCTGTGGCCGTTTGTGGTACATGAACTTGAAGCATAGCTGACATAAGCATTGAGATGCTAAAATAATAAGCATTTTAATTACTCTCAATCCTCAAACCTAAGAAAAGAGTGTGCATCTCAATAATCAAAAGTTTCTTCCTCTCCTTCTCACGTCTTTTCCTTCACCTTCACTAATGTGTAAGGAACTGGATTGGTGGACGAAGCCCCCACCCTATAACAGTCACCTATCCATGTGTCTTTAGATCAGTGCAGATGATGGAAACAAACCGAGGAGAGTTAAGACTTTTGAGACACACCCCTAGTCATTCACTCACTCACCTTCATCCACTTGCTTGAAGACTCTTGAAAGGAAGTGACTTTAGACTATTGAGACATAGCCCTAGTCAACCACTAGCCCCTATTCCCTCATACACTCACTTGTAGTTTCTTGAAAGGAATTCACTTTAGACTATAGAGACACACCCCTAGTCAGCCTTTAGTCCCTTGTCCACTTACTTGAAGTCTCCCCCATCGAGCAAGCTCCTGTATGTTGCGATCTCGGCCTCCAGCTTCATCTTCATATTGAGCAGTGCCTCATACTCCTGGCCCTGCTGCTGGATGTTGCCCCGCAGGTTGGTCAGCTCACCCTCTAGACGGATGAGGATAGCATTGTACTTCTCCACCTCCATGTTGGAACGCATCTCTGTGTTACGCAAGGTGTCTTCCAAGGAGGATTTCTGCTGGGAATTACAGGGGAATGTTGGGAATGGTCTTCTAAATTTTGTTGAATGATACTGTGATTATTAGAATGTTGGAATTTGGAGACATGGATGGTATGGCTAAGGTATGGCAGCAGACTTTAAAAGGAGGTCGTACATAGAGGACATGCATGGGTTACTATCAGTTCCATTTCTACTCAGAGGAATTAAGGAATTTAACGGAAATATGTTATCATATTGAAAGAATTTTCCTTGCCAAGCTCTGTTGGGATGCCAGCTCGATCTCGAGGGTCTGTAGCTGTCTCTGTAGGTCGCTCATCTCCATCTGGGCCCCCTGCAGGGCCTCTGTGTTCTGGGATACCTGCACCTGTACGTCTGAGATCTATACCACAGAGGAAGAAATGAAGGTAAGGAGATAGGGATGTAGGGAATAAGGGAAGGAGATAGGGAGGGATGGAAGAAGGTAAGGAGATAGGGAGGGAGGGAAGAAGGGAAGGAGCGAAGCTTAGGGCTCTATTCAATCTGTAATGCTGAAGCGTTACAGATTCCACAATATAAATTGAATGGTAATTTCCGATTGAGTTGACATATGCAGCGTTTACCGTGAATGAAGTCTCCGCTAAAAGTGGGAACATTGCCTTTAAATTTCAATCACGCTTTAAAGCTGAACTTCCGTGATGCGGATTGAATAGAGCCTTTAGTCATCTTGAAAGTTGAATTCATGTTTTGGATTTCAGGATTTTTTGTGTGACTAGACTACCCATACAACAAAACATGTTTTCAATGGAAGGTAAACTTTCAGTGGATAAAACAACGTTATCTTGGCCAGTGGGTATGGGTTACTCCATTTTAGTTTTAATTGCAGAACAAAAAAACTGTAATTATAGGTTTGATGTGGTGTGTAATGATAGTATGATACAATGATCTTACAAATATGATGGGCTACCTGGTTTTCGTGCCACACTTTGAGGTCCTTTGCGTTATTCAGAGCCATCTTCTCGTAGTTGGCCCTCATCTCCTCCATGACCAGACTCAGGTCCTGACCTTTAGGGGCGTCCACGTCCACCTGCACCCCCGACTGGGAGATCTGGGTCCTCATTTCCATCACCTCCTGTTGGAGAGAGGGAAGGGGGAAGGGGGAAGGGGAGAGAGAGCAAGAGAGAGGGAGAGATAAACAGAGAAAAAAATGATATAGGCATTCCAATATTAGCTAACTGTGAAACTTGAAAAGTTCATAGCTAGTGATAAGGTTAATCTGATATTATCACATTATCGTTGTTCTTCATGGAATTGTATTGTTCTTCATTCTATTTCTATTCTCCATAATAAAAATGTTCCATTTCAAATTATTATTTGACATTGACATTCAGTCTCGGCGCTATAATAGCTCACGTTGTTGTGGTTCTTCCTAGAATAATTCTTATCTTCAATATTTTCTAATGTAAGGAAAATGTTCTATTTCAAATGATTATTTGATATGGACATTCAATCTCAATGTTATAGCTCACATTGTCATGGTTCTTCCTGAGGAAGATGAGCTCCTCCCTCACAGCCTCGATCTCACTCTCCACATTCATCCTGCCCATGTTGGTGTTATCGATGACCTTCTTCAGCCCGGCGATGTCCGCCTCCACTGACTGACGAATGCTGAACTCAGATTCAAATCTGTGGGCACAGGGACACTGTCACTAAACTCTACATTGACATGAAATACCCTGACATTTTGGGTTAAAGGCACAAAATGGCTGCCATGTTTCAGTTTACTAGGGGTAGGATGGATTTGAAGCAAACACTGATCTGAGGTCAATTTGGTATTTTTCTCGTCCTATTGATTATCAGTAGAATTTGGGGAGGAAAGTTGATCCTCGATCTGTGTCTGTGGGCAATTACTATCTTGTGAACAGTTCACCAAGGTTATAAGAGCTATGCAGCATAGGGGTTGCATGTAAGAGGTTACATGCACATCAGGCATTCACGTACAGATGCCAAGATGAAGATTCATTATGAGAGATTAGACTTTCTCTGCCAACTCTGCGTACTGGTACCGGCACAAGACTTCCTCTCTTGTGGGTCTGGCATGTCTTAAACTCTTGAGAGTTTCTCCTTGCTTAATGGCTGACACACCACTAAATTCACTTTATAGTGGCCCATTGGGCACACACTGGTTGAACCAACATTGTTTCCACATAATTGACATGAAATCATGTTGAACCAACATGGTATAAACGTTGAACTGACATCTGTGCCCAGTGGGGGGGATTTGAGCCAATGAACTTTGTGAGAAGCACAATTACAGTATGAAATTGAACAGATCAAATGTTTTTCATGACAGAACAACAACATCTCAAAACAACCCCTGTATTGTATACAAAGTAATGGCACAACCAATGTGCAGAAATATGTCATTTACAGTGGTAAACTCACTTTACTCTGAAGTCATCTGCAGCTAAGCGAGCATTATCAATTTGGAGGACAATACTAGCGTTATCCACTGTCGCATCGAAGACCTATTGGAGAAAAATAGTGTTAATTCCGTTGAATATATGACAAAAAGAGATATAATGACAATACTTCTTATTTATCATGAAATACTAAATATTTTCTGAAACTATTTTTGCATGTGACATAAGCCTGCTATAATATGCTTTACTTTTCTTAACTTTTGAATCCATGTCAGTTATAGAGGAAGGCCTTTCCCCCATTTACTGCTCAATGCAAATAGATATGAACTTGCTTCCCATTCTAACTATAATTTTGTGTGTCATACATAGATGAGCTGGCAATAAAAAAGAAGAACTAATATGTTCCATCATTTGATTTGCTGCTCTTCACCAACCTAAAACAGGTATTTTTAATGTACGCCTCCCAGGGGGGTGTTATTGAAACCGGAAAACGCAGATTCTGAGTGATTTACAAAATGGGACCAAAACACAACTGAATCTATGGTTACGACCATATAACTCCAACTGCCCCTGAAAAAGAGGAAGCTGTGAACGGAAAAACAGGACAATGAGTTCCTGTGCTATGGCTGTCTGTTCTCAGTTTGCATTGTTAGAGGAAACGGGCCAGGCTTCCTGTCTTCCACCCCCAATCTGTGTGTTTGTAACCATGGTATTCTGGTGCGAATCACATAAAAAGGGGAACTCTTGTCGGTTTATGTGTCCGGCAAATGGAACAAGGCTAACATTCATCATAAGGGTGTCGTCATAAACTATAGAGGACTTTGAAATTCTTTTGAACAAACGTCAGTTTTTGCAGGGATTCCGAGAGCCCTTGTTGGAATTCTTTGACTGTGCTTCAAAAGCTATAATGGTTAAAGAAAAAACACACCCACCAGCAATGTGTTTCAAATCTCACAGGGAATTATTTTTGTGTGTTGTCACCCCACATCTGGTTCATACCGCTGGTCCCTCTCACACTACACTATGCCCCAGAGTGGAGACACTGACCCGGGGAGGTCAAAATGCTTTGCAAACACTCTTGGAACTTTGTTTATAGGTTTTGTTCAGTTTTTTGATGATGATGATTCATTGCGTCCACCATATTTGGTGATTAATTTGAGCAAACTGAGAAGTGAGGGAACTAGTGAAGGAGGGGGAGGGAAAGTGGATATCTGACTGGCCTGCCACACCCTCTACAATGATTTATATATACAGTAGATGACTAACAGGGGGCGCTGTTTTGGAAGCCTCCATCTTGGCACTCCCCCACTGTTATAAAAACTATTTTGGAAGCTATAGAAATGCATTTACAAAGGTCTGAATTTGTTTTTGCAATGTGTATTCTATTATATGTGAGCTAAACATAAACATTTCAAATTAAATAATATAAAGATTTAATTTCCTTAAAGTGTGATTTTTGAAAGTACTAATGTTACTGTCCCCAAAATACTTAAATACATATCATTTTGTCCTTGAAACATTTAAATTAAATACTGTAGAATTCCATTCATTCCTATGGAGGACTGCTTTTCAATATGGCCGGCTGGTGGCTTCAAAGTCTCTCATTGGCCAATACACAGCATTGGCAATCCAGGGTTTAGATACATCATTGACCCTCTATTCAGTTAGGAATTTTGAGAAGCCAGTTGTTCCAATGCAGGGTTCCCCACAGAAATGTTGAAGTCAAAGCAAAAGCAAAGTAAATTGGTAAATAAATAATTGTCATTATGCTTAAACTCATTATTGGACGGACATCTTCTCTCATACCACAATGGGTTTTAGTCCAACGAAAAGTTGCAGGAGTGGTGACATTACATTCATATTTTGACTTACTGGTTGATCAAATCAACACACTTATCTAAGCAACAAAATACAAAACCACAAATTCCTCAACTTAACCCTTTTCTTACACACATTATTCTTTCTCAACACCCCCCTCTCTTGTCTCTATCACTTTTCTAATGATACTGTATTTCATTCACACCCCCACCTTCTTGCGCAGGTCGTCCAGTATGCTGTTGTACTTGCTATAGTCGCGGGCGTCCGGTCCTCCCTTCTCCAGGGCCTCTCGGATCTTGACCTCCAGTTGTCCGTTGGCCTGCTCCAGGTTCCTCACTGTCTCCAGGTAGTTGGCTAGGCGGTCATTCAGGTTCTGCATGGCCCCCTTCTCGTTGCCCATGACGTGACCGCCTCCACCACCGGCTGCCGCAGCGTTGATCAGGCCACCCATGCCGGCACCCATGCCACCACCAATGCCAGTGCCCATACCACCGCCACTCACCTTAAAGGAGGATGAGGAGTAGGAGGAAGAGCTGGCTGGGGCACCACTGCGGAGGCCCCCGTAAGATGCGGAGGAGATGCGGGTGCCCTGGCCGCCAGCCCCGCCGTAGGTGCTGGCAGCCCGGTAGGAGGACACGGGCGTGGTGCGTTGGAAGGAGATGTGGCTGTTGGACGGTCTGTAACTCATGACTGCTGATGGAGTAGTCAGAACGAATTAACAAATGTAAGAGAGAGAGAGGGAGAGAGAGAAAGGGAGAGAAAGGAGCCTCTGAGCTGAGCTACAGAAAGAGTGACGTGGGTAAAGTGAACCGGAGAACTTATACTTCCCCCCCAAACAAACCTCCTCTTTTCTCTCTTTTGCAGGCTGGCCTCCAAGACCCTGCCTACATCCACATCCCCCATCCTCTCTTTCCTACTCTCCTACCGCTTCTCTCATTCTCTCATTCCAAACTCTTTTCCCTAGCATTTGCATTTGCCCATGGACACTGCTCAACTTCTATCTACATGCAACATTTAGCTAATTATGTTATTTTTTTTACATGCATCTAATGTAAATCACATGTTTGTGACATCTAATAAAAGATAACTTTCTATCTTGTCAATTCAGGTTACAAATTCCTCACACTGCAAAAATAAAATGTGAAACAGAAAAAAAGAAAAAAACAAACACACAAAATGAAGAAAAGAGACAAAGACTAGAGTTAATGATGAAGAAAACAATTAAAGAGAGCAAGGTTTTATCCTGGGCATGCTTTGAGATTCTTTGTTTTTTTTCCCCATAAAAGGCATAATTTGGAATGGTTGCTGCATACCCACTGGACAGAAACGTGTTGAATCCACAAGAGGTTGGTGGCACCTTAATTGGGGAGAACGGGTTCATGGTAATGCCTCGGGTTCATGGTAATAGTTTCCAGGTGTTTGATGCTATTCCGTTTGCTCTGTTCCGACCATTATTATGAGCCTTTCTCCCCTCAGCAGCCTCCTGTGGTTGAATCAAAGCTGTTTCCACATTATTTCAACCCAAAAATTACATGTGAATAGCATCCTAGCTAGCACATTTGGTTCCTTGGAAGTTGTGGGAATGTACATTTTTGGTTTACCAATTGTTTCTGGGAATGAAGCCAGAAGTTTCCTGACCGGTAAAATTAATGTTTTTTAAATGTTCTGAGAATGGAATGAAACATTTGACCTGTTCTGGGAATGTACATTTTTAGGTAGCAGGGAGGTTCTGAGAACATTTTACTATGGTTCCTTTAAAGTTTTCCTGGGAAGTTTTATTAATATTCTGAGAATGAAAATGATAGGTTATTTGAAGGTCATTAAATAACGTTAAATCACATTATATAATATTTCCACAAGACTTTTAATAACACTGCTTGCTTAGTTCAGATTAACTGTTTTGAACTCCATTCCCAAGAAGTTATCAGAAGGTTGTATGCAAAATAACAATAGGACAACTACGCTCTCACCAAACTCTATGAAACATATGGTTCTCAGAAAGTGATGTGCTAGCTGGGGTTGAATCAGGTGGAAAACTGATTGGATTTGAAAAAAGCCATCAATGTAATGGAATTTTGTCTTTTTTTCAACCAGCTTTTAACCTAAATCCAATGACATGGTAAAATGTTTTGTTGATTTCACATTTAATTCATGTTAGTTGACAACTCAACCAAATATAAATCAAAACTAGATGTTGAACTGACGTCTGTGCCCAGTGTGTAGTTTCTATGTACTTGATCAGCCAAACCCCCAAATTACTGGATACGGACACGCTTAGCAGCAGGGATAAAGTAAACTGACTTGCAGAAAGGGAAAGCAGAAAGGGAAAGGAAACCTAGTCAGTTGTACAACTGAATGCATTCAACTGAAATGTGTCTTCCGCATTTAACCCAACCCCTCTAAATCAGAGAGGTGCGGGTGTAACCGATGTGAAATGGCTATTTAACTATCGGGGTGCGCGCTAATAGCGTTTCAAATCGTTGACGTCACTCGCTCTGAGACCTTGAAGTAGTTGTTCCTCTTGGCCGTGGCTTTTGTGGAGCGATGGGTAACGATGCTTTGAGGGTGGCTGTTGTCTATGTGTGCAGAGGGTCCCTGGTTCTAGCCAAGGTAGGGGAGAGGAGAGGGACGGAAGCTATACTGTTACATTAATGCCGTGGTCAACTGGTTGCTGCGGAAAAGGAGGAGGTCAAAAGGGTAACCGATGTGAAATGACTAGCGTTGTGCGCGCCAATAGTGTTTCAATCGGTGACTTTACTCTCTCTGAGACTTTGAAGTAGTTGTTCCCCTTGCTCTGCAATGTCCGTAGCTTTTGTGGAGCAATGGGTAACGATGCTTCGTGGGTGTCAGTTGTTGATGTATGCAGAGGGTCCCTGGTTCGAGCCCTGGTACAGGCGACGAGAAGGACGGAAGCTATACTGTTACACGGGGGGCTGCCTTAATCGACATCCATGTCATTGGATGTCAAAGAAACAAACACATCAAGAAAAAGTTACTGTGATGTGACGTGCACAAAGACTTTGGTAAGCTGATAACATAGTGTCTCTGTCTCTCTCTTAATTCAGGGATAGGATTGGGAGAAGGGGGTGTGTGGGGGGGGTGCTCTTGTGTCACATTTGAGTGGTAGTGGCAAAATTCTTTGGTTGTGTAGTTGATATCTTTAAGGTGATACCTTTGAACGTTTGCAGATAGCTGTGATAGGCTGAATGATATCTTTTAGTGGTTTGTATCTCATTGATGTTGATTGTGTCACCCGAAAGGTAATAAGGTCACAGAGACAGAAAGAGCCGTTGAGTTTTTCATCCAGTACACAAAAACGCATCTATATCCATTGTTCTTAAGAGAACATACCAGAAAAGCACTGTGAGTGGAAATGTTACCTCTCAAAGGTCAGAAACAACATAGCATGACATAATAGATGAACGGACACCCTTGAAAGATGCAGAATATAACATTTTACACTGAATCTTGACTCTTGAAGTAGTTTCGCAAGCCAATGATAACCAGTGTTAGAGCAACGACTGGAAGTCTATGTGTATCGGCTAGCATGCCAAAATCCCGTAGTATTCCTTTAATGCTACGTGCGTTTTTTTAACTCACTACAGATATATCATAGACATAATTCAATTAAGGGGTATTTGTTTGTGGAAATGTAACAGAACGCGCCAAATGAAACCCTCTGCCCTTAAGGAGATAGGTTAATAGGTGGTGGCGTTTATCGCAGTGGAAAATAACAGGTTCCCAACGACCCTCACTGACGACACTACTGTATGCCCTGGCTAGGGCGGATTCACAAAATGGACCCTAGAGACAAAATAACAAAACACAGTACCCAGGGGAAGTCGGCTAAAGCCCATACACTTCCCCTTGTTTTCTTTATACTCTGACTATACCTCACCTTCACGGTTGATCAAGTTTCAAAGCTTCGCCTCTTCATCACAACAGCTCTCATATCATACAGGATGTATCAATGCCCAGTCCTTTCATGCAAAGCTTGGGCAGTACACCTCAATGATTTAAAACAGTTTAATTGGCAGAAGAAGAGGAACTTCTCAATAGAATCAGAGTGACTTATCTCACTACTTCTACGCCATTACAAAATGTTTGAAATGATAGTCCACATTGAAATGAATGTTTGTCAGTGCGAATCAAATGCACTTCTGAAAGTGCTGTCCAGAAATCCACATTCTACAATTGATTGTATACAGGCAATAATCTAGCTTTAAATCCATTGGAGCATTAAGCTCAAGAGGAGACTGAATTCAGACCCCCCCCCGCCTCCCCCAACAAACAACAACTAAAAATGGCTTCAGCTAAGGCTTGGACAAGGAAGATACAACAGTTTGGTAATGCCAATGCCAAGGTTGCAGGCTCAACACAAATATTATGGCACAGGACCAAATACTACATTTGATATTACTTTAATAAACTTCAAGTGCTCAATTCACAAGTGCCAACACAGTGGTATTTGTGCAGTGGTCATTTTATCTCTCCAAATAATATAGTAAAATAGTTTTTATACTGCAAACTTACTATTACATCTTCTACCAGGTAGATCTACAAAACATATGGCATCGGACATGGACTTATCTCACTCAACATTTGACCTCTTTTGAACTCATCTGACAAACGTTGATTCCGGAGGGTACAATCACTTCAAACTGCTGCATGTGCAGAAATCCAGGCCTGAGTAGCTCTGGAGACCGTCAGTCCAGGGAGGCCAAGGGAGAGAGGGAAAGAGAGAGAAAAAAAATTGATGAGAAACTTGAGACTCTGACTCATACCAATAACAGCAGGATTCTGGGAAACTCAACAGGAGCTTATGTGCTTCAGGGATTCTGGACAACAGTCAGAGAATGAAAGCTCCCAGCTTGATCTTTCTCGGATGAACTTTTACTTGTTTATTCTCCTCTTCTTTTTTTTTTACTCACTTTCCACTCTGTTACCCCTGAACCTGTGAGTGCTTACCCAGCTAAGACAATTACAGTGCTACAACGTTGTGCCAGCGTCATATATCAGTAGGGCACTTACTCACTCAATCCCATGACTTGGAGTTGTGCCAGGGGGAGGAAAAAAAGAGGAGCAAGGGTAAGAAAAGGGAGGGTGGATTTTGATCTCTTTATAGCAAATTTGGAGTTTGAGTCTTAGATAAAGACCTTGGACACCCTGGGACCCTGAACATTATTGGATGTCCTGCTTACGTTCTTATATCTGCGTGGGAATTCCAGTTTTACGAGCAAGGTGTGGCCATGTGGGTCTGTGAAGGTCGCTCATCAGACATGAGTGAAATGTGACAGTTACGGGCCATTTTCTCTCAGAGTTGTCATGTCCATCTTTAGAGTCTTAGTGCCAGTATGTTCCCTTTTTACACATGTCCACAAATACAGTAACACACCACTGAAAATGCATAGTCAGCAACGTGGCCTCTTAATTAATATGCTCCTTTTTAACACGGACACGTACATAACAATGAATACACAAACCCTCTACTGAAAATGCAGTCAATCACCACAATAGTCTCTTAAAGGGATAGTTCACCCAAATACAAATTTGCATAATGGTTTCCTTCCCCAATAAGCAGTTTATGGGCAACGATGACATCAATCATGCTTTGATTTGGTTGAACTTTTTAACATTTGTGGACCAAAACCAATGCAAGTCAATATCTTATATTTGACTGCTTACAGCAGGGATCATCAACTAGATTCATCCGAGTGTTGATTCTTTGTTGAGCAGATGGTCGGCTGGCCGGAACATAATTACCAATCATTTGTAAACTACAAATTTACCGCAAGAAGCCCAAGTAGATATGTTTGACTAAAACATGATCATTTCAAACCTTGCTTACATTTGTATATGACCACGTGTCTCTTATTATATGTGGGAATATTGGGAACAGATTTCTTAAATTAAAATCCCTTGGACCTGATTTCCTGGTGTTTTTAGTCTTTAATGTCCATAAATGAAAATTAATATTATACTTTTATTTGCTCAGAAAACTTGGGGGGCCAAATGAAACCACTCCTGGGCCAAATTTGGCCTGTGGGCCGCCAGTTGGGAAACCCTGGCTTACCAGGTAAGGAAACCGATAACTATCCCTTTAACATGTTCCCTGTAGACTTACAGTTCATGAGTCTATACAATTCCACTGAAAATGCATAGTCAGCCTTCACACTCTTTAGGAACATAGGAATATTTAGTAAAAAATTATTTAGAAATATGACAATAAAGGTTATTTGAATGACACCTCTTTTCTATTAGGATCCTTACATAGGACAATTAAGAAAGTATTCACGCACACACATTCACACACCAGGGACTGCAAAATAAAGCTTAGTTAGTTAGTTAGTTAGTTAGTTACTACCTACTTACTTACCTTTATTGAATCCCATTGGGAAAAGGGTCTTGTTTTCCTATTCAACAAGCATGACATTATTGCATTTATGATTTATCACAAGGCAAAAAACAGCACAGTGGTTTACGTACACATTACAGTCCACTCCGAATGAGCACTAGGGGGACCCAGCCTCAAGCCATGCAACTCCAATCCGGCATAACTGAAGAGGGTGTGGCAGTCTAGGTGCAAACGGGCAGGCGTACTTGGACCCGTCCAATTGTTTTTATGGGATGCTAAAATCGTTGCCCTAGTGTTGACTAAACTTCAGACACAGATGTAGGTGGCAGGAAGATGCCTGTAGCGCAATTATGCAACCCATATCGCCACGCCCTTAGGATTATTCGGAACAGCAGCCCCATACAACTCGAGGTCAACCTCTCTCTTTCTAAAGAGGGTCTGTTTCTTCTCAGCGGCTAATCGTTGTCTTCTGCCCCTCCAACCCTCACCCACTCATCGCATGTACGTGTTTATCTCAGCACATTCCAATCTTTATGTGTCGCATTTGAAGACCGACGCACACAAACCAAAACATCTCTCGTCTCTGGAGGCTGCAGGGCGAGAGGGTCAGATGTCAAAAGGGTGTCTCTTTAAATTACTTCAGGTCTCTGACAATAGATGAGGAACGCAGTGATTTCACCCAGAGGGCAAGAGAGATTTTATCCCATATATGTCAGTTATTAAGGTCGATAAGATTAGAGAAATACAGCTGTTTTTGTTTGTTTAGTGATGAATGTGTGGAACAATAGGTCATTGGTCACTTTGACAAATATGGTAACGCTTGAGCCAGATAAGGCTCCAATGGTGTAAGCTCTTCACAGTGCAAATTTGGGACTGTTTACAAATGGAGTTAAAGTTTCCAATACTTGGGATAAACTGAACAATGCTGATTTACTACTCGATCAGATCAGTCAAAATGACTCAAACAAATTAAATGAAAAATTAAATACTATATCATTTCCCCCCAACTGACTTCATTGGGGTGAGTTATTGAGTTCATTGCATGACATACATTATTTATCTCTTCAACCCAGCAGTTCAATTCTGATAAGCCTTTCCCATGGGTTAACATGTGTTACTTAGCAACACGCCTGTAAAACACCTACACAGCCACGTCCACACACATGCTTCATGTCTGGGTCAACAGTCGACACCGCTGCACTAACTGCTAACTATTAATCAACCGAATCGCATTATTCCCATTGAAGTACAGTGTGTGTCTTATTCTAGTCAATCACAGTGTCAACACTAGAAGTGAAGCCCGGAGGTAAAGATACAGTATATACCGTACTTTAAAGAAATTGGCAGGTACAAGAACGACAACTACAGTACTTCCGGCGCCGACAGAGATGGCCGCCTCGCTTCGCGTTCCTAGGAAACTATGCAGTGTTTTGTTTTTTTACGTGTTATTTCTTACATTAGTACACCAGGTCATCTTAGGTTTCATTACATACAGTCGAGAAGAACTACTGAATATAAGATCAGCGTCAACTCACCATCAGTACGACCAACAATATGTTGTGTTCTGTTGTGTCCTGTGTTCTGCCTTTCACCCAGGACAATGGAATGGATCCCATGCAGCGACCCAAAAAAACGACTCCGAAAAAGAGGGAAACGAGGCGGTCTTCTGGTCAGACTCCGGAGACGGGCACATCGTGCACCACTCCCTAGCATTCTTCTCGCCAATGTCCAGTCTCTTGACAACAAGGTTGATGAAATCCGAGCAAGGGTAGCATTCCATAGGGACATCAGAGACTGTAACGTTCTTTGCTTTACGGAAACATGGCTCACTGGAGAGACGCTATCGGAGGCGGTGCAGCCAGCGGTGCAGCGGTGCAGCCAGCGTTTCTCCACGCATCGCGCCGACAGAAACAAACATCTTTCTGGTAAGAAGAGGGGCGGGGGCGTATGCCTTATGGCTAACGAGACATGGTGTGATGAAAGAAACATACAGGAACTCAAATCCTTCTGTTCACCTGATTTAGAATTCCTCACAATCAAATGTAGACCGCATTGTCTACCAAGAGAATTCTCTTCGATTATAATCACAGCCGTATATATCCCCCCCCAAGCAGACACATCGATGGCTCTGAACAAACTTTATTTGACTCTTTGCAAACTGGAATCCATTTATCCGGAGGCTGCATTCATTGTAGCTGGGGATTTTTAACAAAGCTAACCTGAAAACAAGACTCCCTAAATTGTATCAGCATATCGATTGCGCAACCAGGGGTGGAAAAACCTTGGATCATTGTTACTCTAACTTCCGCGACGCATATAAGGCCCTGCCCCGCCCTCCTTTCGGAAAAGCTGACCACGACTCCATTTTGTTGATCCCTGCCTACAGACAGAAACTAAAACAAGAGGCTCCCACGCTGAGGTCTGTCCAACGCTGGTCCGACCAAGCTGACTCCACACTCCAAGACTGCTTCCATCACGTGGACTGGGACATGTTTCGTATTGCGTCAGATAACAATATTGACGAATACGCTGATTCGGTGTGCGAGTTCATTAGAACATGCGTTGAATATGTCGTTCCCATAGCAACGATTAAAACATTCCCTAACCAGAAACCGTGGATTGATGGCAGCATTCGCGTGAAACTGAAAGCGCGAACCACTGCTTTTAATCAGGGCAAGGTGACTGGTAACATGACCGAATACAAACAGTGCAGCTATTCCCTCTGCAAGGCTATCAAACAAGCTAAGCGTCAGTACAGAGACAAAGTAGAATCTCAATTCAACGGCTCAGACACAAGAGGCATGTGGTAGGGTCTACAGTCAATCACGGACTACAAGAAGAAATCCAGCCCAGTCACGGACCAGGATGTCCTGCTCCCAGGCAGACTAAATAACTTTTTTTGCCCGCTTTGAGGACAATACAGTGCCACTGACACGGCCTGCAACGAAAACATGCGGACTCTCCTTCACTGCAGCCGAGGTGAGTAAGACATTTAAACGTGTTAACCCTCGCAAGGCTGCAGGCCCAGACGGCATCCCCAGCCGCGCCCTCAGAGCATGCGCAGACCAGCTGGCCGGTGTGTTTACGGACATATTCAATCAATTCCTACACCAGTCTGCTGTTCCCACATGCTTCAAGAGGGCCACCATTGTTCCTGTTCCCAAGAAAGCTAAGGTAACTGAGCTAAACGACTACCGCCCCGTAGCACTCACTTCCGTCATTATGAAGTGCTTTGAGAGACTAGTCAAGGACCATATCACCTCCACCCTACCCGACACCCTAGACCCACTCCAATTTGCTTACCGCCCAAATAGGTCCACAGACGATGCAATCTCAACCACACTGCACACTGCCCTAACCCATCTGGACAAGAGGAATACCTATGTGAGAATGCTGTTCATCGACTACAGCTCGGCATTCAACACCATAGTACCCTCCAAGCTCGTCATCAAGCTCGAGACCCTGGGTCTCGACCCCGCCCTGTGCAACTGGGTACTGGACTTCCTGACGGGCCGCCCCCAGGTGGTGAGGGTAGGCAACAACATCTCCACCCCGCTGATTCTCAACACTGGGGCCCCACAAGGGTGCGTTCTGAGCCCTCTCCTGTACTCCCTGTTCACCCACGACTGCGTGGCCACACACGCCTCCAACTCAATCATCAAGTTTGCGGACGACACAACAGTGGTAGGCTTGATTACCAACAACGACGAGACGGCCTACAGGGAGGAGGTGAGGGCCCTCGGAGTGTGGTGTCAGGAAAATAACCTCACACTCAACGTCAACAAAACTAAGGAGATGATTGTGGACTTCAGGAAACAGCAGAGGGAACACCCCCCTATCCACATCGATGGAACAGTAGTGGAGAGGGTAGCAAGTTTTAAGTTCCTCGGCATACACATCACAGACAAACTGAATTGGTCCACTCACACAGACAGCATCGTGAAGAAGGCGCAGCAGCGCCTCTTCAACCTCAGGAGGCTGAAGAAATTCGGTTTGTCAACAAAAGCACTCACAAACTTCTACAGATGCACAATCGAGAGCATCCTGGCGGGCTGTATCAGCGCCTGGTACGGCAACTGCTCCGCCCACAACCGTAAGGCTCTCCAGAGGGTAGTGAGGTCTGCACAACGCATCACCGGGGGCAAACTACCTGCCCTCCAGGACACCTACACCACCCGATGTTACAGGAAGGCCATAAAGATCATCAAGGACATCAACCACCCGAGCCACTGCCTGTTCACCCCGCTATCATCCAGAAGGCGAGGTCAGTACAGGTGCATCAAAGCTGGGACCGAGAGACTGAAAAACAGCTTCTATCTCAAGGCCATCAGACTGTTAAACAGCCACCACTAACATTGAGTGGCTGCTGCCAACACACTGACACTGACACTGACTCAACCCCAGCCACTTTAATAATGGGAATTGATGGGAAATTATGTAAATATATCACTAGCCACTTTAAACAATGCTACCTTATATAATGTTACTTACCCTACATTATTCATCTCATATGCATACGTATATACTGTACTCTATCATCGACTGCATCCTTATGTAATACATGTATCACTAGCCACTTTAACTATGCCACTTTGTTTACATACTCACCTAATGTATATACTGTACTCGATACCATCTACTGTATCCTGCCTATGCTGCTCTGTACCATCACTCATTCATATATCCTTATGTACATACATTATTCTTTATCCCCTTACACTGTGTATAAGACAGTAGTTTTGGAATTGTTAGTTAGATTACTTGTTGGTTATTACTGCATTGTCGGAACTAGAAGCACAAGCATTTCGCTACACTCGCATTAACATCTGCTAACCATGTGTATGTGACAAATAAAATTTGATTTGATTTGATTTGATACAGGATCTGACTTCCAGGTACAGATGTCTGGCCAGTATCTATAAAACGAGTGCTGATCTAGGGTCAGATCACACCTGTCCATATAATCTTTATCCATTATAATCTAAAAGGCATTCTGACTCTGGGACACTTTATGAATACGGGTAATTGACTGCTTTTCATGGTTCAGGGGAAAAGGGTGTGTATAGAAGGCCTGGCTTACAAGTGCAGTCTGTCTGTGTAAGATTCCTTGGCTGCTCATTGGTCATATTGAATATCTTTGCACTATATACTGTATGTTAGCTCACTAATACTGTTCTGGGTATTAGAAAGTTACTTTTTTCACACGCAAAATGCCTGCTGCAGCAAGGTACATTGTTAATGGTGACAAACTGTTCATGATGATGCCAAGCACCAAGTTCAATAGCAATCATCTAACAAGAGCCCATGCCCAGAACTGGACTTTGTTTTTGTACAATTCATTGGGAATTTTGAAGAGGTTTTTCATGATGCAAAGAATGCATTCTGCACTGGTCAACTGCATTGAGACTCTAACATAAATACATTATGATACGAATACTCAGAATATCATTATGATAGCACATAATGCTGCAAATAAGGAAAAGCAGCTCCAATCCCTGTTATGTAAGTTTTGTACTCTTTCAAATTCACTTTGTGCGCTGTAAATGTGTAACATGATTATATTCTATTACCTCCAGCATTCCTCCATTCTGCGCTCCCCTACTGCATGCTAGCCAATCATAATGTCCCTCGGTCCCTCCCCTTTCCAGATAAAAAGAGGGCCAGGGAACAGTGAGCTCCATCTGCACGAGTCTCTCTCTCTCTCTGCAGCAAATCTCCCAGGCTCTACAGACCACCTACTGTAGCACTTGCTAAAACCTAAGTCATCATGTCCACCAGAGCTGTGAAGAGCACCAGCTACTCTTTGAGGTCCTCCTCTGCAGGCCTGGGGTCTCAAAACTTCAGCAGCAACTCCAGCAACGGCTATGGCGGCGGAGCCAGACAACAGAGCTACAGTGTCCGCAGCTCTTATGGGGGTGTTGGCAGCAGCGCCGGGGGTGTGGCAGCAGGTGGCTATAGGGTAGTTGGGGGGTACGTGGCTGGAGGGACTGGGCAAAGAGGGGGCGGGATGGAGTTTGGGTATGCGGGCATGGGTGTTGGCGGTGGTATGGGAATGGGGGGTGGTATGGGGATGGGGGGTGGGAAGATGACATGTGTGGGACCCCCTCCGATCACCGCTATTCAGGTGAACAAGAGCCTGCTGGCCCCCCTAAACCTGGAGATCGACCCCAACATCCAGGTGGTCCGCACCCACGAGAAGGAGCAGATCAAGACCCTCAACAACCGCTTCGCGTCCTTCATCGATAAGGTCAGTTTCTCATGAGTTCCAATCACACCAGAGTCAAATGCATAGTGCATTCCAAGTACTTTCACACACTGGAGCTGAGCTTGACTTAGCTTGTCTTGTACAATGGGGCCAATGGAGTCGTCGTGAAGGTGCAAACCCTGCCCACTCTGCACAGCGGTCAAGCTAAATCTAACTCACCTCAGGTATTTAACAGCATTGAACAGTGAAATACCTGACCCATGTCTGGTTTGTATTAACTTGGCCTTTGGGAAGGGGCAGATTCTCTTGTGATTTCGGTTATCTTTTAAGGATTTTTTTTATGTTAGCTATAACCATTGTGTGAAACATTGTGCACAAAACTGAACGTACACTGTGAACAAAACTATGGAAATAGATTATATGACTAATTGGGCCCTATTTAGGCATGCAAAAATATGAAATGCAAACTTGGTTATCAACCGAAAACCCTCTTTCCCTGACCCTTTTACTGTAAAAGAAAGAGTGGAAAGATGGGTGGAGACCGAAATAGGGCCAGAGGCACAAGATGAGGTTGGTTGTATGAATACAGAGTTTGTTGTTTGGAAACCCCTTCTAGCATTAGCTACTGACTCTTAAATCCACAAAACGATATGTGGGGACACTTTGTTGTCTGTAGATTCTGTAGGCTACTATAGATTTTCTTGTTCACAGGATCCTCTCTGCTCAATGTGCCATTGTGGTCCACACACTCAAACAGGACATGGCAGGTTCACTGTCAGAAAAATCAGCCCATTCCTGCACAGCTTATCAACTGTCAACTACAGTGATGACATGCTTCAAGCGTCCCTTATTTGTAAAGAATCAAATAATTCAATTTCTAACTGTCATAAATCAGTCCTAAAAACATAACTGTCATAAATCAGTCCTAAAAACATAACTGTCATAAATCAGTTATGTTTACCGCCAGATTAACATTTGACCACTCCTCGACCCCTCCTTCACACTTTAGCGATACACACCTCCTCTGTTCTCTCCTCCATGCTTGTGTTTGAGTGGAACCCCACCCAGGGGCATGAGGTCAAAAAGCACTTGGAACAACATGAATCATATGTGTAACTTTGATTGAGAAAGAGTGCCACATCGTGCTGAAACACGGTACTCTGCTTCAATGACACATTTGTTTGTTGGCCATTCTTTAGTCTATACATACATTCACACGTTTGCTCCATCCATTCATTTATAGTATATGCACATTAATTCATACATTAATTAATCCATCCATTCATCCATTGTTTGTGCCTTCCATCCATCCACCCTTCCTTTCTCTCTCACTCGGCCTTCCCTTCCTTCCTTCATACTGTCATTCACAAGTTTCAGTCAATGACACTGACCATTTCCCTTTTGTCCCTGCAGGTGCGTTTCCTGGAGCAGCAGAACAAGATGCTGGAGACCAAGTGGGGTCTCCTGCAGGACCAGACCACCACCCGCTCCAACATCGACGCCATGTTTGAGGCCTACATCTCCAACCTGCGCAGACAGCTTGATGGTCTGGGCAACGAGAAGATGAAGCTGGAGGGGGAGCTGAAGAACATGCAGGGCCTGGTTGAGGACTTCAAGAACAAGTGAGTGGGTTTGACATTAAAAGTTAAAGGGGTAGTTCGCCAAAATTGGATTATTATTGAACTACTTTCTTCGCTTAAAAGTAGTGTAAGTTGTACAGTTCTATTTAAACCATTTTGACTAGGAGGGACCCACATCTGAGTCTCAAATACAGTGTTATGATTTCAAGGAACTTTTCTTTTTGATTGAATAAATCTTTAATCCTAAATGTTCTTTCACTTTTAGCTTGTCAGCAATGTTTCTTTTTTGATTGACGGGCTTGCTCTATTCTCAGGTATGAGGATGAGATCAACAAGCGTACCGAGTCTGAAAACAACTTTGTTCTCCTCAAGAAGGTCAGTAGACTCGATAATTCTACAAGCCCCACCCAACATGGATAACTTACAGTGCATTGTTGCTTAACCACAACTTAAAAAAATTGGCTGAAGTAGAAAAGTACATGAACCAGGTACTGTATGTTCTGCTATGCTTTCTCAGGATGCAGATGCTGCCTACATTGTCAAGACGGAGCTGGAGGCCAAGCTGGACTGTCTTACTGATGAGATTGAATTCCTCAGGACTATCTATGACGCGGTAATGTACCATGTCTATATTGCAAAGGGAGTGACTGACAGAAAACATTTGAAAGTCTAGCTCAGAGATCTCCAACAGGTCAATCGCAAGCTACCAGTAGCTACCAGTAACTCAAAGACCACCCGCAATTCTGAAAGTACATGCAATTTTCACATGTTCCACTGCAAAATATCATAAGCAATTCTCACGAGTATCACACTGCAAGCTCCCAGGTACTATTTAACCAATGAAACTTGACGTTATCCCACCCCTGGTTAGCCAATATTAGCTTACAAAGCCAAACCTAAAACAATATCTGGCAATTGATTCCCAGCATCATTGTTCCTTTCCGCCTGTGTGGTGCGGGTATTTGTCTATCACTCTGTGTGTAGCCAGTCAGCTCTTTTTGTTGAACATCGGGAACCGAATCGCATATGTGAAAGACCCGTTCATTTGGCTCCCTGATTAGCGTACTTTTACTATTGCTTCATTAGCAGCTATCAGTGGATATGTTACAAAAACATATTTGAGGATGATAATTCCTCAGTGCAGGAACAATATAGTGAGGAGAGAGAGCCTCATTCAGTTGTCCAATTTTTTTTTTTGCAGGCCATCTAATAAGTTTGTCAGGTAAAAATGTTTTGAACTCATATTTCACAATCTGACATAATGGTAGGCAATGTTTTAGGATTTCAATTAGAGATTTACTATTTTTTCATGGTTTTAGGTCCATTTCAAAGCATTACTGAACAAGGGAGCCAAATGAACGTCTCTTTTAGGTGAATCGAGCCAAATGAGCCGGCGCACAGAAAAGACAGAATTCCATCACTAGAGCCAGCTGATGTGATAACCGTCTTGTGCGTTGACAGAAATACTGTTAATGGAAAAGTAGGCTTACCTGGCAGAAGTGTATCGTGAGTAAGTTCGTCGTTTGTATCTATTATTTGTTGTTTTCTAAGTATTCCATGAAATGAGCAGCAACAGTACAGAACCATCACTAGACAGGCACATTAGATGGCACACTAGATGCACAATTAAAGGTCCAGATGCGCAATTAATGGGGAATTACACTCAAAAATACATTTAAAAAAAAGTTTATTTAAGCAATGACATTGACATTTACTCAGAACATTCAATTTCAGTGTTTCTCTATAAACAATTGTAATTTTAAGAGTTAAAAACCCCCAAAAATCTAAAACCAGGAAAAATATAAAACAACATTTTGCAAAGAAATCACTGACTTCATAGTGGCCCCCTAAGTGTTAACCATCATTTTACCAGGTATATTGACAGAAAACATAGTGCAGTACTTTCTCTTGTACACTAAGGACCCGGGAAAGAGTTGCATTGGAGAAGAGAAGAGAAGAATGTACCTATTTGAAAGCGAGAAAAACATGTGTAGCTTGCGACATCGTAGAAAAGGTTGGAGACCCCTGGCCTAAGCCTATGCTGTAGATTCCATTGGATTTTGAATACCTTGTGTGAAGAGTAGATGCTTTCTGAAATCTAAAGGCTTCTCTCTATCCTCTCTTGGTTCTTCAGGAGCTGCTTGAGCTGCAGGGCCAGATCAAGGACACCTCTGTTGTGGTGGAGATGGACAACAGCCGTAACCTGGACATGGACTCCATCGTGGCTGAAGTGCGCGCCCAGTACGAGGACATCGCCAACCGCAGCAGAGCTGAGGCCGAGACCTGGTATACGCAGAAAGTAAGTTCCTTCTCCCGTGAGACCCCTGAAACCATTCTCGCCATCGTGACCTTTCCGAGATTCAATACTGGCTATGCTCCAATGTCCATACTAGCATATCACTGAGAATGGATGCCCAATGCCTAAACGGCATGCTAGTGTGGATAGGAGTGGAGGCTGTTGAGGGGAGGACGGCTTATAATAATGGCTGGAATGGAGTCAATGGAATGTCTCAGGTATCCACACTGCTAGCTAGAGGCTAGCATTGATGGATGACTTCACTGTTATGTCTCTATATTTTGGCTGGTGACAGTAACGTGATTTTGTCTCTGTAACAGTATGAACAGATGCAGGTGTCAGCCACCAACTATGAGGACAATTTGAAAAACACCAAGGTAGAGATCGCAGATATCAACCGCAAAATCATGAGATATCAGTCTGAAATTGACAAGATGAAGGGTCAGGTGAGTGACACATTACGTCTCTCAGTAAATATGTATCTCAGTGTATATTTATATAACACCATTGGTGTGCCTAGACTGTCTCTCCTAATCAGTTGTACGGTAACCAACATCTACCAATAGGAACATGCATAAAAACATTGTTTGCCTGAAAACAGCGCGGCCACCTGGAGAACCAGATCGCTGAGGCGGAGGAGCGTGGTGAGCTGGCGGTGAAGGACGCCAGGCTTCGTATTAATGACCTCGAGGTGGCCCTGCAGAGAGCCAAGCAGGATATGACCATGCAAGTACGCCAGTACCAGGAGCTGTTGAACGTCAAACTGGCCCTGGATATTGAGATCGCCACCTACAGGAAGCTGCTGGAAGGAGAGGAGAGCAGGTACGAGACTTGAGGCCATGTTCTTATTGATTAGTCACAGGAAGTAAGGAGGAAAGCATTCAGGCATGTAACTCTAAGATTAGGAGAATTTGATGATGATCAATGAGTTAATTTGCTCACTGAACATATCCCTCTCCTCTCCTCTCCTCTCCTCTCCTCTCCTCTCCTCTCCTCTCCTCTCCCCTCCCCAGGCTGGTGAATGGAATCAAGTCGGTCAACATCTCCAAACAGTCTTCTTGTAAGTGAATGCCCTTACATACCACAGCTATGCTGTTTCACCTGTTGCTTAATACTTATTAATGTACATCACAGAAGGTTCGTGGCACCTTAATTGGGGAGGACAGACTTGTGATAATGGCTCATGATATGGGTGTCCATAAGAGTCCATAAGAGGAATGAGTGGAAGGGTATCAAATACATTAAACACAGTAAAAGTATTTATCTTCAACACGTAATCTGTAGATTCTATTCGATTAGATAGATTGAAATTTTACGTTAAACATCACAGCATAGTTGAAAGATATGTGTTGTGTAGAAACACGAAGTGGGTGGCCAGCAGAGATAGATGGGCTGAGGGAAGCTGAGGGTTGGTATGTGGAATTGGAGACAAGTGGGAGTGGAGTTGCTGTGTGTGAGAGAGAGAATGATGGTCTAAAGATAAAGGGGGGAAAAAGTATAAATAAAAAATAATAAAAGTACATTTGAATGACACTAAGTGTCAGTGTTTTTACAACTAATGCCGGTTTGCCTGAGGCTGATGCCGTGCAGGTGTTTGTACACATGCATATACACACACTCTCATTTTTAATAAACACATAAAAGAACACAAGCACATACAGTTGGCATTGCTGTCATGATTTCAGTTGTCCTTGATATCCTTTGTTTTAAATGTATTATTATAATAATTTTTTTTGTTTTTTGTATTGTTGTTTGTTGTTTTCTTCTGTCTTTTCCTTTTTTCTCTTTAGTTCATTCGCTTGGTTGTTGGTGCATTGGGGGGGTTCTTGGGGGTGGGGAATGGAATGAATTGTATTATGACTTTTTTTCTCTTGGGGGGGGCTGTGGGAGGGGTTGTTGAGGGACAGCTATTGGGGAACTGTGGGGGGATCTCGGAGGGTTCGGGTTTCACAAGATTGTGATCATGGAAAAGGAAACCATGACATATATGTTATATCACTATCATGCACACGCACCCTCACACATAAGGATGGCTCTGTTGCGGAAAGACTGATACACGTTTGGTAGTGTCTTGATGCTGTATTGTTTGTCCTTCATGTTCTAATACCTTAATGTTACCGCTTCCTTGTGTTTTTTGTAATAAATAATAATTTAAAAAAATCTATAATAATGAATAAAAATAATAAAAATACATTAAACACATGTACATTGTACATAAATAACACAAATCCATGTATACTCCAATAACCCGACATGTTAATTTCCACTTCTAGCAACGAACTACAACTCTTACCCCCTGGAAAGCAGTCGCACCACCAGCTATGTCAGCGGCTCAACGGGGGGATACAAGGTCAGCAGCACCAGCTACGGCAGCAGCACTTACGTCAGTGGCCATGAGAGCCGCCATATAGGCAGCAGCTTCGACCTGCCTGGCAGCATCACCCTGGTAGGCACTACCAGCAGAGATGTGGATGCCAGCACCAGCCTGGGAGGCGCCAAAGGCACCAGCAGAGACATGGATGTCAGTATCAGCCTGGGAGGCAGCAACAGCCTGGCTACTAGCAGAGACATGGATGCCAGCGTCAGTGTCAATAGCAGTTCCACTGTCACCAACAACAAATCCCAGACCACCTTAGTCAAGACCGATGATGCCGAGGTGACCTCGAATGTGGCTTCTGATGCGGCGTCCAACCATGCCGAGGAACAGGCGGCTGAGAGCGACAAATGAGGAGATTTCGTCATCGTGGGCGACCGCGTAATTAGCATACTGTGGATCTATCTGTCGCAGATATATGCTTCTCCAACCTACCTTTCACCCTTCCACTAGTTTCACTTTTCTAGCCAGGTTATTAGTGTATTTATCTGCTTAACAGAACAGTGACATATCAAACAGGCTACATATATTCACCTGGAATCACAGGCAGTCTAACTGTCTCCTCAGTCTAACTGTAACTTTTCCTACCCACAAAGGGTTTGTTTTAAAATGGTAAATGTGAAAGGTTGGGGGTAAGATTTCCCTTAAAAGGCCCCTGAAAGTCGACCCCTAGTGTCCATTCGAGTCACCAGCAGGTGTCATTGTGACACATGTTTCTCTCTCTGCTTGCTCTGAGACACATTAAAGTACTTGGAGAAAAAACAAACTCTTTTTGTGCTGTGACATATTTATTCTATGAGTGTCCATAAGAGTCATTTTATAGGTGGATGCTGTTATCCCCACGCACACCAAAAGGGACAATTTCATGAAATGTGTCCATGTCATTCAACAACAGCATTTTCAAAGTATAGAATGAAGATTCTATAGTTGTCAATGGAGATGGGGAAAAGATCAAAACACGAAAAGGGACACGTTTGTATAAGAGATCAGAATGATAGACAGAGGTTTATAATAACAAGGAGCATAGCATAGCAGAGTGCAGCTGCAAAAATGCAGAAGGTGATCAAGCCATCAGTCTTGATAGACAGGTACTGGCCTGAAGCATGTCACTCTCCAACCTCCACTTGTGCAATCAACCAAACACATTCTAACCACACCCTCCATAGACACACGCGACGACACAAATCCATCAGAAAGACACGCACGCACAGGCGCATGCATGAGATCAAACACACACGAACACAACATGTACATTGTTGGTCATGAGCTGGAATAAAAGATACCAGAAATTCTCCATACGCACAAATAAAGCTTATTTCTCTCAAATGTTGCACATACATTTGGTTACATCCCTGTTAGTGAGCATGTCTCCTTTGTCAAGATAATCCACCTGACAGGTGTGGCACATCAAGAAGATGATAAAACAGCATGGTCATTACACAGGTGCACCTTGTGCATGGGGACAATAAAAGGCCACTCTAAAATGTACAGTTTTGTCACACAACACGATGCCACAGATGTCTCAAGTTTTGAGGGAGTGTGCAATTTGCATGCTAACTGCAGGAATGTCCACCAGAGCTGGTGCCAAATAATTGAATGTTAATTTCTCTACCATAAGCTGGCTCCAATGTCATTTTAGAGAATTTGGCAATACGTCCAACCGGCCACACAAGTGCAGACCACGTGTTACCACGCCAGCCCAGGATATCCACATCTGGCTTCTTCACCAGCAGGATTGTCTGAGACCAGCCACCTTGGGTTTGCACAACTGAAGAATTTCTGCACAAAATGTCAGAAACCTTCTCAGGGAAGCTCATCTGCCTGCTCGTTGTCCTCACCAGGGTCTTGACCTGACTGCAGTTCGACGCCGTAACCGACTTCAGTGGGTAAATGCTCAACTTCGATGGCCACTGGCACGCTGGAAAAGTGTGCTCTTCACGGATGAATCCTGGTTTCAACTGTACCAGGCAGATGGCAGACACAGTGTATGGCGTTGTGTGTGTTAGCGGTTTGCTGATGTCAACATTGTGAACAACGTGCCAGAGATACCGTGATGAGATCCTGAGGCCCGTTGACGTGCCTTTCATCCGCCGCCATCACCTCATGTTTCAGCATGATAATGCACGGCCCCATGTCGCAAGGATTTGTACACAATTCCTGGAAGCTGAACATGTCCCAGTTTGTCCATGGCCTGCATACTCACCAGACATGTCACCCATTGAGTATGTTTAGGATGCTCTGGATCGGCATGTACGACAGCGTGTTCCAGATCCCGCCAAAATCCAGAAACTTCACACAGCCATTGAAGAGGAGTGGGACAACATTCCATAGGCTACAATCAACAGCCTGATTAACTTTATGCGAAGGAGATGTGTTACACCACATTAGGCAAATTATGGCCACACCAGATACTGACTGGTTGTCTGATCCACACCCCTACCTTTTCTTAAGGTTTCAGTGACCAACATACAGTGCATTCAGAAAGTATTCCGAATTTGACCACATTTTGTTACGTTACAGCCTTATCCTAAAATGGATGAAATAAAAATAAATGCTCATCAATCTACACACAGTACCCCATAATACAAAGGGAAAACAGATGTGACTTTGGCATTCAGGCCAGAGATCAATCTTGGTTTCATCAGACCAGAGAAGCTTGTTTCTTATGGTCTAAGAGTCTTTAAGTGCCTTTTGGCAAACTCCAAGCCGGCTGTCATGTGCCTTTTAGGCCTGATTGTACAGTGCTGCAGAGATGGTTGTCCTTCTGGAAGGTTATCCCATATCCACGGAGGAACTCTGGAGCTCTGTGAGAGTGACCATCGGGTTTTTGGTCACCTCCCTGACCAAGACCCTTCTCCCCCGATTGCACAGTTTGGCCGGGCGGCCAGCTCTAGGAAGAGTCTTGGTGGTTCCAGACTTCTTCCATTTAAACATGATAGAGGCCACTGTTCTTAGGGACCGTCAATGCTGCAGAAATATTTTGGTATCCTTCCCCAGATCTGTGCCTCGACACAATCCGGTCTCGGAGCTCTACAGATAATTCCTTTGACCTCATGGCTTGGATTTTACTCTGACATGCACTGTCAACTGTGGACCTTATTTAGACATGTGTGTGTCTTTCCAAATCATGTCCAATCAATTGAATTTACCACAGGTGGACTCTATACAAGTTGTAGAAAAATCTCAAGGATGATCAATGGAAACAGGAAGCACCTGAAGTCAGTTTCGAGTCTCATAGCAAAGGGTTTGAATAGTTATGTAAAGAAGTTATTTTGTTTATTTTTAATACATTTGCTAACACTTCTAAAAACCTGTTTTTGCTTTGTCAATATAGGGTATTGTGTGTAGATTGGTGGGAATGTATTTTTTTTAGATACATTTTAGATGAAGGTCTCTCTCTCTCTCTCTCTCTCTCTTTCTCTCTCTCTCTCTTAACATGGAAAATGTGTCATCATGTACTGTCAGAGTGAGTTAAGCACAACCAACAATTGCGCTCATTAGTACACTGGATCCACAGTTCATTCTGCAGCCTCTGACAAGCCCAAACTGGGCCTGCATTTGACATTTCATGTGTCTTAGCAGTGGGAGAAACCCGAGAGACCAATTAATGCATAATGATGAGTCCTGCAGTATCTAGTATTATCATCTTTATAATGCTAAATGTTTTAAGGTCATGCATTCCTGACGACTTGTCAAATGACAATGAACGCCACGGTTTACCTGTGTTTTTTTTTCTCAAGACATTTGTGTGTATTCCACAGAGTTATTTTTTTGTTATGACTCGAAACAATAAATATTTCAACACTGCACAACATGCTTTGCGGTGTACTTAAGGGCTTATTGGATTCCTCTAACTCAACTAGAAACTGGCATAAATCATGCACTTGTAGTATGCCAATGGAATAGTCCATTTCTGTTTGAGTTGCGTTTGCCACAATGTTTGCAAACAACGTTTGCAAACAATGTATATTTTAATTTTATTGCAAACAAAGTGATGATAGTTTAATTGTAAAATCAATATGTAGGATTTTGTGTTAAGCACATACACAATGGATTTGATGTGTTTTAGGGTGGAGGGGGGCACAGGTTACACAAGAGGTGTTTAGGGCAGTGGGTAACAGGTATGTGCCTACAAAAAGTGGGTGGTATCACTAAAGCTGGGGGGGCAGGACCAAATTTGGGAAACCCAGCTCCAGAGTACAACATATACAGTACTCCGTTTTACCTTCATTCAATACTCATTTCAGGTCAGTAAAGTTTTATATGATTTACTGTGCACTGTGCACTGTGGCCTTTAGCACATGCTAAAGTACGCATTTAGAAAATGTTATGGTATACTGTACAATACATGCAGGCGGAGGTGAAGGACAGGGTTAGTTCTCACTACAGAATCTTGCATCCTTCTCAGAACACATTGTTCCAGAAGATTCACAGTTGATCCCCCTCTTCCATTGCGCTTTGAGAAGGACGAGAGGAGAGGGCGCGAGCAATCAAGGAACGTCAATTGAAGAACCACTCGATGACCACGACATTCGAATTGCAATTTGTGTATTCGACGTGGACCATCATCCAAGCCGCATGCACGCACAAACTCACTTTAAACGTCCAGGCTCTCAGCTGGCTATACCAGTTCACTTTAACAGCTGGGTCAAGAGCCTGTTATCGATGGTGTAACAGGCCCTAGGATGACAATGGGCATACTATGGCCTGGAAAACAGGCTCCCTACATACAAGGGGAGCTGTCTCTTAGTCCATAATAGGTGGACTAAGTATCACTAATTGCAATGTGTGTAGAGATCATAAAAGACATGTACTAACTCACTTTAAACCTTCCATTCAATTTCCTTGCCAACTTCTTTTTGTCTTGTAGCCAACTAACTCGTTCATAAATCTATGCCTTGTCTCAACTTGTGCGCCATTCATTTAGCATTTCCACTTAACTAACAACTGCGTGTGGCGGTCTACTAAAGTCATTGAGTTACACAAGGAGCAAGACATATGTACAAGGCCATTAAATTGTAAATCTTGTTTAACAGCTTTATTTTAAAGCATAATATGACATACTGCTGGTAATTCACTGGCAAGTTGACTTGTAATCATCATAGCTCTTTCGATGCCTCAGGACTCGACATAAATCATACAATGACAACTACATTTTACAACTTTGTAGGCTGCTTGCTGTCTTTTTTTTCCATCATGCCTTGTGGCTGTAGTAACATGTTTGCATTCTTCCCCATGAGTCCACTGACATATGACGGAACACAATCGGCTGAGCCGTTGGAAAAAAATATGTATTTTACATAAGCTGTTGGATGCTTGGCAGAGGTGTGTCTCATTCCAACAGTGTGGGAAACGAAACGAGCAGGTCTTTTGACTGCTTCTACCTGATGACCTTGTCAAAAACGTCTTGCAGGCGTTAGTTAGCACCATGCTATCATTATGACTATGAGTTAACTTGTAACTGTCAAAGCTAATACTAACGTGTACCTCTCAAATGCATAGCCAAAGGTCTATTACAATTCTCAGCATGTGTCCCATGTGTAGGGGTTGAATGACCTAATAGAAACACCTGTCCAAACTCAGGCCCTATTGCTGAGTTGCTTTTACAATACTCAGCTTATGTACAATATAGTTGTCTTTCGAGGATCGGGGCAGGGTCCTTCACTTAGCAAGCTGGAGATCAGGTGAGAGGTGACAAGGTTTTCATTAAGTGTGGAATCAGATAAAAGAAAATTGGAGGGAGGCGTACGTTGGCCGAATGAACAAAGGATAGGCTGGTTGTTTTCCTTTTCTCTTAGACGTCTAGTCTACACCAAAGTCCGTTTGATCGCCGTATGTCAGGGTATCAAATCAGTGATTTTGAGTTGTAGAGATCAGCGCTTTCCATTACGTTGTGAGTCTTCCATTTAAGATGTATGCCATTTGGTTTCTGCAGTGGCCCTGCAAATGAAATCAAAGGGAATTATGTTCAATGGGGCCGGAGTTGAGATTAGGTTGCTAGGTCAATGCTTTTGCGTTATTCTCAGTAATTGTTTTGTCACTGCATGATGTGGTCCTTTGCAAATCCCACACATTGAAACAAAACAATCTGATTTAAAAGCAACATGTAGCACCAACACATAATGCACAAGTGATAAAAACACTTTCTGCAGGGGTATCAATGGAAAACACATTCGTTTTGACATCGATTGAAGGGTAAAGTTTGGCCTTCGCCTAAAGCATGGCCCAAAAGCATGGATGGTCAGACAGACTACAGTACGTAACCTGTCCTAAGAGGATTGAACTGACGTCCCTGCATAACCCACCTTGACTCAGTTGTCTAAGTGAACTGGTTCAGCCTGTTAGCTGGCTGGTCCAGTTCACTTTGACAGCTAGTTCAAGAGCATGTTTTCTTTGGTGTAACAGGCCCCAGGTTCACTACATGCAAGGGGAGCTATCCCTTACTCCACAATAGGTGTGTCATTTTAGTTAGATTGAGGGAGCTAGACCTCTGCAAGCAGATTTGTGGAAGGCTTCACGGAACATGGGTCAACACTGTTCTTCTCACCAACTCCTCTCTTTCTACGGTTTTGCAAGTTTCCCTCCCTGGAGCATGAAATGCATTTGGTTGGGGCTCCGTTCTTAGGGTTAAAACAAAAGCGAGCATAAAATAATTCAACATACAAGTGTCTCATCACAAAATATGTTTGAACAGCTCTGTTTCTCTCTGTGCAACTCCATCCGCCCCAAGTGTCAACAAACAAGGCCTAGGTTGAGGGCAAGGCTAACAAGCAGCTGTGGCCATACCCTATATCCTGCCTATCGTGGTGATAAGGAGGACATGAAAGACATTTCCCCCGCCCTCATCATCCCATTTCACAACCATCTCCATCTCCTAAACAGACCAAGGCACAAGTAAAGCATCTGATAACATCCAGACTGTGAGATAAGGTTTATGGCATTCTTTGCCCATTACAATGTGGTTGTCATCCGTCTTGTCTCTTCAATTATATTATACAACATCTATGCATTGCTCTTATACAAAATACTCTACATATCTATCAGTGTGTGTGTGGGAGCTTATACCTTCCAGATGCCCGAAACTGTATTCTTGTTACAGATGTCAAGTCAAACTTTTTTAATGTTGACCTCTGTGCCATTTTCATTCATGTTGTTACAATGCATATGCTTCCCAAACAAGTGCCAGATGTCAAATATTACAAACCCGATCACATTATGGAAACATCTTAACTTAAAATGTGTTGAGAAGATGTGCTTGGACATGTCAAGTCTTTGGCAAATTCACTCAGACAAGAGATGAATCTGATTGTTTGCAGCCCATCGCTTGCCTCCCTATCATATCGATCTGCCCCACACAACTGGAGCATGCAGAGTATCTGAGTGTCAGTCACACACATCTCCCACGCCTGCCCCTCCGAGAGGATTGTGAGAGTGCGTGTCCAGTATAGTACCTGCTGCACATACAGTGCAAAAGAGTAAGATATGTGTATGTACTGTACTGTAAATTTCAGCAGTATTTTTTGTTTATTCAAACTCTTGTTGAAGCAATGGTTCCCAAATGTTCCCACAACTTGAGAGAACGTTCCCTTAAGAATGGACTCTACCCACACACTCACACAGACATCCCAACACACACATGCATACTGACGCCACACACACCATGCTGCTACTGTCTACTATCTATCCTGTTGCTTAGTCACTTTTGCCCATATTGCAGCTACACGGCTGCCTCAATTACGTCGTAACTACAACAATTTTGGTACAGGCTAGTCCTAAATTAGTGCCAAAACCGATTTGAGAAAGGCAAAGGTACTTTTGATTCATAGAAGATTCACCGGTCGCAAACTGTTAACATATCAAGTTACATGTTTGCAAGTATTGTTGTATTCATTCACACATTACATTACCTGCTTGCTAGTGTTGTTGCATTTATTGTCATGTCTGCAAATATTTTTTGCAACTACGAAACTGATTATACAGGCGCATTGCATATTTTACATGCCTGTACACATATGACATTCCTTTACCTTCATTAATCAGGTAGTTGATGGGCTTAGCACCAGTTACAAAGGGTAATGTTGTAACGGTTTTCTGGTGAAAGAGAGGCGGACCAAAATGCAGCGTGGTTAGTTGTGTACATCTTTAATAAAGATGAAAATACAACAATCTACAAAACAAGAAACGTGAAAAAAACGAAACAGTCCTATCTGGTGCCACAAACACAAAGACAGGAACAATCCCCCACAAAACCCAACACAAAACAGGCTACCTAAATATGGTTCCCAATCAGAGACAATGACTAACACCTGCCTCTGATTGAGAACCATATCAGGCCAAACATAGAAATAGACAAACCAGACACACAACATAGAATGCCCACCCAGCTCAAGTCCTGACCAACACTAAAACAAGGAAAACACACAAGAACGATGGTCAGAACGTGACAGTATCCCCCCCCCCCCACAAGGTGCGGACTCCGACCGCACAACCTAAACCTATAGGGGAGGGTCTGGGTGGGCATCTGTCCGCGGTGGCGGCTCTGGCGCTGGACGTGGACCCAACTCCATAATTGTCTTAGTCCACCTCCTTAGCGTCCCTTGAGTGGCGACCCTCGCCGCTGACCTTGGCCTAGGAACCCTAACAACGGGCCCCACTGGACTGAGGGGCAGCTCGGGACTGAGGGGTAGCTCGGGACTGAGGGGAAGCTCGGGACTGAGGGGAAGCTCGGGACTGAGGGGAAGCTCAGGCAGGTTGATGGATCTGGCAGATCCTGGCTGGCTGGTGGTTCTGGCAGATCCTGGCTGACTGGTGGTTCCGACAGATCCTGGCTGACTGGCGGTTCTGGCAGATCCTGGCTGACTAGTGGATCCTGGCTGAATGGCGGAACCTGGCAGACTGGCGGCTCTGGCAGATCCTGGCTGACTGGCAGTTCTGGCAGATCCTGGCTGACTGGCAGATCCTGGCTGACTGGCAGTTCTGGCAGATCCTGGCTGACTGGCAGTTCTGGCGGATCCTGGCTAACTGGTGGATCCTGGCTGACTGACGGATCCTGGCAGACTGGCGGATCTGACGGATCCTGGCAGACTGGCGGATCAGACGGATCCTGGCAGACTGGCGGATCTGGCGGATCTTGGCAGACTGGCGGATCTTGGCAGACTGGCGGATCTGACGGATCCTGGCGGCACTGGCGGCACTGGCGGCTCCTGGCAGACTGGCGGCACTGGCGGCTCCTGGCAGACTGGCGGCACTGGCGGCTCCTGGCAGACTGGCGGCACTGGCGGCTCCTGGCAGACTGGCGGCACTGGCGGCGCTGGGCAGACTGGCGGCACTGGCGGTGCTGGGCAGACTGGCGGCACTGGCGGCGCTGGGCAGACTGGCGGCACTGGCGGCACCTGGCAGACTGGCGGCACTGGCGGCTCCTGGCAGACTGGCGGCACTGGCGGCTCCTGGCAGACTGGCGGCACTGGCGGCTCCTGGCAGACTGGCGGCACTGGCGGCTCCTGGCAGACTGGCGGCACTGGCGGCTCCTGGCAGACTGGCGGCACTGGCGGCTCCTGGCAGACTGGCGGCACTGGCGGCGCTGGGCAGACTGGCGGCACTGGCGGCGCTGGCGGCTCCTGGCAGACTGGCGGCACTGGCGGCTCCTGGCAGACTGGCGGCACTGGCGGCTCCTGGCAGACTGGCGGCACTGGCGGCTCCTGGCAGACTGGCGGCACTGGCGGCGCTGGGCAGACTGGCGGCACTGGCAGCGCTGGGCAGACTGGCGGCACTGGTGGCGCTGGGCAGACTGGCGGCACTGGTGGCGCTGGGCAGACTGGCGGTACTGGCGGCACCCGGCAGACTGGCGGCACTGGCGGCTCCCGGCAGAGTGGCGGCACTGGCGGCTCCCGGCAGAGTGGCGGCACTGGCGGCTCCCGGCAGAGTGGCGGCACTGGCGGCTCCTGGCAGACTGGCGGCACTGGCGGCTCCCGGCAGACTGGCGGCACTGGCGGCGCTGGGCAGACTGGCGGCACTGGCGGCGCTGGGCAGACTGGCGGCACTGGCGGCGCTGGCGGCTCCCGGCAGACTGGCGGCACTGGCGGCTCCCGGCAGACTGGCGGCACTGGCGGCTCCCGGCAGACTGGCGGCACTGGCGGCTCCCGGCAGACTGGCGGCACTGGCGGCTCCCGGCAGACTGGCGGCACTGGCGGCTCCGGGCAGACGGGCGGCACTGGCGGCTCCTGGCAGACTGGAGGCACTGGCGGCTCCTGGCAGACTGGCGGCACTGGCGGCTCCTGGCAGACTGGCGGCACTGGCGGCGCTGGGCAGACTGGCGGCACTGGCAGCGCTGGGCAGACTGGCGGCACTGGTGGCGCTGGGCAGACTGGCGGCACTGGTGGCGCTGGGCAGACTGGCGGTACTGGCGGCACCCGGCAGACTGGCGGCACTGGCGGCTCCCGGCAGAGTGGCGGCACTGGCGGCTCCCGGCAGAGTGGCGGCACTGGCGGCTCCCGGCAGAGTGGCGGCACTGGCGGCTCCTGGCAGACTGGCGGCACTGGCGGCTCCCGGCAGACTGGCGGCACTGGCGGCGCTGGGCAGACTGGCGGCACTGGCGGCGCTGGCGGCTACCGGCAGACTGGCGGCACTGGCGGCTCCCGGCAGACTGGCGGCACTGGCGGCTCCCGGCAGACTGGCGGCACTGGCGGCTCCCGGCAGACTGGCGGCACTGGCGGCTCCCGGCAGACTGGCGGCACTGGCGGCTCCGGGCAGACGGGCGGCACTGGCGGCGCTGGGCAGACGGGCGACTCAGGCGGCGCTGGGCAGACGGGCGACTCAGGCGGCGCTGGGCAGACGGGCGACTCAGGCGGCGCTGGGCAGACGGGAAGCTCCGGCAACGCTGGAGAGGAAATCTCTGGCAGCGCTGGACTGAGGAGCTCTGGCGCCTCTGAAATGAGGGGCTCTGGCGCCTCTGGAATGAGGGGCGGGAGCTCTGGCAGCGCCGGACAGGCGGGAGACTCCGGCTGCGCTGGAGAGGAGGAAGGCTCTGGCAGCGCTGGACTGAGGAGCTCTGGCGCCTCTGAAATGAGGGGCTCTGGCGCCTCTGGAATGAGGGGCGGGAGCTCTGGCAGCGCCGGACAGGCGGGAGACTCCGGCTGCGCTGGAGAGGAGGAAGGCTCTGGCAGCGCTGGACTGAGGAGCTCTGGCGCCTCTGGAATGAGGGGCTCTGGCGCCTCTGGAATGAGGGGCGGGAGCTCTGGCAGCGCCGGACAGGCGAAGCGCACTATAGGCCTGGTGCGTGGTGCTGGCACTGGTGGTACTGAGCCGAGGACACGCACAGGAAGCCTGGTGAGGGGAGCTGCCACCGGAGGGCTGGTGCGTAGAGGTGGTACTGGATAGACCGGACCATGCAAGCGCACTGGAGCTCTTGAGCACCGAGCCTGCCCAACCTTACCCGGTTGAATGCTCCTGGTCGCCCTGCCAGTGCGGCGAGGTGGAATAGCCCGCACTGGGCTATGCAGGCGAACCGGGGACACCGTGCGCAGGGCTGGTGCCATGTAAGCCGGCCCAAGGAGACGCACTGGAGACCAGATGCGTAGAGCCGGCTTCATGACACTTGGCTCGATGCTTACTCTAGCCCGGCCGATACGAGGAGCTGGTATGTACCGCACCGGGCTATGCACCCGCACTGGAGACACCGTGCGCTCCACAACATGGTGCCTGCCCGGTCTCTCTAGCCCCCCGGTAAGCACAGGAAGTTGGCGCAGGTCTCCTACCTGGTGTCGCCTCCCCCAAGAAATTTCTCGGGCTTCCTTGCCAACCGTGTTCCCTCATATCGCCGGCTCCTCTCTCCGGCTGCCTCTGCTCTCCTAAGTGCCTCCACCTGTTCCCATGGGAGGCGATCTCTTCCAGACAGTAATTCCTCCCAAGTGTAACAACCCTTGCCGTCCAAAACGTCTTCCCATGTCCATTCCTCCTTTCGCTGCTCCTGCTGCCGCTGCCTGTCACCACGCCGCTTGGTCCTGTTGTGGTGGGTGATTCTGTAACGGTTTTCTTCTGGTGAAAGAAAGGCAGACCAAAATGCAGCGTGGTTAGTTTTGTACATCTTTAATAAAGATGAAAATACAACAATCTACAAAACAAGAACCGTGAAAAAAACGAAACAGTCCTATCTGGTGCCACAAACACAAAGACAGGAGCAATCACCCACAAAACCCGACACAAAACAGGCTACCTAAATATGGTTCCCAATCAGAGACAATGACTAACACCTGCCTCTGATTGAGAACCATATCAGGCCAAACATAGAAATAGACAAACCAGACGCACAACATAGAATGCCCACCTAGCTCACGTCCTGACCAACACTAAAACAAGGCGGCAGGTGAACGATGGTCAGAACGTGACAAATGTGTAATGAAACAATTACATTTTTTTGGGAGAACATATCTTTGGGACCATCAGGCAACGTCCTAAAACCTTGGACGTCCCCAGAACAAGCTGGGAACTAAACAAAAACGTCCGGGGGACCATGACACAATGTTTCAAAAGTCCTTCGACACAGGAATGTTCTTGCAACGGTCCAATGAAATGTGTCATTAATATCATAGAACAGTAATACGTTCATTAATACAATATATCTGAGCTTTTTTTGCAGGTGCATGGTAACAGTTGAATAAAATGAGAAAAAAATACGAATCCCGCACACCTCTCTTGATAGTACTGCTGCTTTTTAATAAGCTTTACGTATCGGCCTCATGCCTTCGTCAAAGGCTCTGACGAAGGCCACGAGGCCGATACGTAAAAGCTTATTGAAGGGCAGTGGGCGGGTTTCTTCTTTTTTTTTCGGCTAAATTCAGGTTGACGTGAAGGGAATATTTTCCTAACCCTCATCAAACTGGACACGGAAAATGTTCTTTCAACGTTTCCACGAAACCTGTCGAGAACATTAATATCTTATTTTCTGCGACCATGGTAACCATGTTCTGGGTATGTTCTGTTTGACATCAAGGGAATGTTCTTCTAACTATAGGGTCAAAACCTGCTAAAAATGTTCTCCGAATGTTTTTGCTAACATAGAATGTTCCCCTAACAGATGGAAAATGGGACACTCAAACATGAAGGGAACATTACGGGTAAAATTTCAAAAACATTCTCTCTCACGGGCTAAAGAAGAAGAAGAACTGTCGACTGGGGTCTGCCCACCCCTCGTAGACTGTTGTCAACACAGGAAAACAAACCAGCATTGTGTTTTTCCATTACATTATGGAAATTAAAGCTGGCCACTGTTAAGTTACTCTGGTCCATTGCATGTATGTATTCAATCAAACACAAACTTTTCTGTGTCACTGTCACATCCATTCTTTACTCACTGGCTTAGACTCTGGCACAATAAGGGCACACCCTGACCTGGTTAAGGGCACTCCCAGCAGGTACGGTATAGTCTCCACTCACTGAGGTTAATCATTTTTCACTCTCCCTTCCCTCTGCCAGTCAACTACCCACATGGGGCTTTGTGTCTCTGTGCCAATAGGGCTATTAAGGGTGGGGATGTGTGTAAGGGATGGTGTAACTATGCAGTGCAGGGACACGCACGCACACACACACACACACACACACACACACACACACACACACACACACACACACACACACACACACACACACACACACACACACACACACACACACACAGGCACGAACACACTCAGATAGACAGGGAGGGGGACCTCCATATATGGAGTCAGTACATGAATGAGACATTATCTCAGTGAGTACTGGAATGACTGGATTTATAGCTTTGGAAACACAGACATAGACAGAGTTGCGAGGGGAGAAAAACAACAAATGGTTTCTCTGACAACTCTCACTGTGTGTGTGTGTATGTGTTAGAGAGAGAGAGAGGGGCGGAGCACAGTAAGCTATCTTTATGCCAAGAAAAGACTCTAGACTCTGTTTTTTAACTGAACTCAACAGCACAGTCTGACATATTTTAAATGCAATTTAAATACATTTATATTTGAGTTGTTTTGTTGTGTTGCGTTCAAAACACTTTGCCATAGTTTCCTTGCTAATTAAGACCAGGACAAACAAACCGTGAGAGTACACATGCAGTGCAATGCTATCAACAATATGCTTAAGCATCACAAAATGGACCCTAGTTTCACAATTACACCAGTATTTGAAGCCATATTTGTCTGTTGGCTATAGACATGAATGAAATACAGTATTGGCTATATGGCCATTAAACCTTATCTATGGGGCTGGAGTGTAAAGTCTGCTGCATGCTTCCCAGTCGAAACAGTTTGCACATATATTCTGATGGACATTTTGTCCGTTATTGGTGTTTGGCAGTTTTTTTGGGGGGGGGGGGGCTGTTCTAGAAGCAAGTCAAAGTTCGGTAGCCGAAGTCTATGCCCATTCGTCAGTGATTGGTCAACAATACTGTTCTTAGTAGGTGTGGGAACTATGGATGGAATTCTTCAATGAAGTCTTTGTTGTCATTCAACGAGAGATGACTCGTTTTCATGCACATTTTTTCACTTGAGAAATACTCTACCAAACATCTGAGTTAGATGTAAAATTACAGATTTCTTGAGTAATCTTAGATTCATTCGGACTATTTTGAGGAAATGTACACTGAGTGTACAAAACATTAGGAACACCTGCTCTTTCAGTGACAGACTGGATCCAGGTGAAACGATGATCCCTTATTGATGCACTTCAATCAGTGAAGATGAAGGGGTCGATGAAGGGGAGGAGAAGCAATGGAGTTAACACGGGCCAGTGTCCATGTGGAACGCTTTCGAAACCTTGTAGAGTCCACGCCCCAACGAATTGAGGCTGTTTGAGGGCAAAAGGGGTTGCAACTAAATATTAGTAAGGTGTTCCTAATGTTTTGTATGCTCAGTGGTTATGTTGTTGCTTTGTTGTCTTAAGAGGGACAAGCATTAATACAAAAACATTTTTGGCGAAAGTCTTTTAAGGGAGTATTGCAAGACACAGACATTTGCTTCGCCTTGCCCGGGTTCTGCTAGGAGCAAACCGAACCTAGTATGTGGGCGCCTTTACAGACAGCTGCGGCCAAAGGTTGCGCCACGCCAGTGGGAGGGGAGGACTTCTCATAATAATGACTGGAATGGAGTGGATGGAAGGGCATCACACACATGGAAACCAAGTGTTTGATGTATGTTATACCGTTCCACTCATTCCGTTCCAGCCATTAACACAAGCCTGCACCTCCTGTGTGCCACAGTCTGCAAGAGTGTCATGTGCTCATAGTGGTTGCTAGGCACTGCAAAGCTATGGCAACAACAACAAGTGGAGTCCAGATGCCGAAAGTCATAACACACTGTGGGAACTGAAACGGGGCTGGTCTGAAAACAGGAAACACTTTCAGCCTCTCTGATTAAAGTCTGGCAGAAGTGGGGCATTGTCCCAATACCAAAATAATTAGATATTCAAAATATGGTAGTAACTCCACCCTGCTCTATGATAATTTCTTAATTTCTTTGCAGTAGCCAATTCTTTCTTATCTAGACTAAGGGGACGATTCTGTACACCTTTCCTATGCACGCTTTTCCTAAGCACCTCTTAGCATTTGGTATTCAGACTTCCCTTATTCAGTCCGGTAACGTGCTCTGCATGTGTCAACCTTGCTCTCTGAGTACATTTCATTCAAGTCCTGAAAACCCTGCTACTTACTGGCCAACAGATATCCACCTGGAGTTCTCATTCAACAGGGGTTTCAGTACATTTATCTTAAGCCATCCCTTTAAATACGTGTATTAGTTTGGATTTTGTGATGGACTCACTACAACACAGAAGAGAACTGGTCCAGAATATTAGGGATCAATGAAAGATAGCCATCTAAATAAACTTAGCAAAAAAAGAAACGGCCCTTTTTCAGGACCCTGTCTATCAAAGATTATTCGTAAAAATCCAAATAAATTCACAGATCGTCATTGTAAAGGGTTTAAATACTGTTTCCATTGCTTGTCCAATGAACCATAAACAATTCATGAACATGCACCTGTGGAACAGTCGTTAAGACACTAACAGCTTACAGATGGTAGGCAATTAAGGTGACAGTTGTGAAAACTTAGGACACTAAAGAGGCCTTTCTACTGACTCTGAAAAACACCAAAAGAAAGATGCCCAGGGTCCCTGCTCATCTGCGTGAATGTGCCTTAGGCATGCTGCAAGGAGGCATGAGGACTGCAAATGTGGCCAGAGCAATAAATTGCAATATCCGTACTGTGAGACACCTAAGACAGCGCTATAGGGAGACAGGACGGACAGTTGATCGTCCTTGCAGTGGCAGACCATGTGTAACAACACCTACACAGGATTGGTACATCCGAACATCACTCCTGCGGGACAGGTACAGGATGGCAACAACAACTGCCTGAGTTACACCAAGAATGCACAATCCCTCCATCAGTGCTCAGACTGTAAGTATTAGACTGAGAGAGGCTGGACTGAGCGCTTGTAGGCCTGTTGTAAGGCAGGTCCTCACCAGACATCACTGGCAACAACGTTGCCTATGGGCACAAACCCACCGTCGCTGGACCAGACAGGACTGGCAAAAAGTGCTCTTCACTGACGATTCGCGGTCTTGTCTCACCAGTGGTGATGGTTGGATTCGTGTTTATCGTCAAAGGAATGAGCATTACACTGAGGCCTGTACTCTGGAGCGGGATCGATGTGGAGGTGGAGATCGTGGTCTGGGGCGGCGTGTCACAGCATCATCGGACTGAGCTTGCTGTCATTGCAGGCAATCTCAACGCTGTGCGTTACAGGGAAGACATCCTCCTCCCTCATGTGGTACCCTCCCTGCAGGCTCATCCTGACATGACCCTCCAGCATGACAATGCCACCAGCCATACTACTCGTTCTGTGCGTAATTTCCTGCAAGACAGAAATGTAATTGTTCTGCCATGGCCAGCGAAGAGCCCGGATCTCAAACACATTGAACACATCTGGGACCTGTTGGATCGGAGGGTGAGGGCTAGGGTCAATCCCTCCAGAAATGTCCGGGAACTTGCAGGTGCCTTGGTGGAAGAGTTGGGTAACATCTTACAGCAAGAACTGGCAAATCTGGTGCTGTCCATGAGGAGGAGATGCACTGCAGTACTTAATGCAGCTGGTGGCCACACCAGATACTGACTGTTACTTTTGAGCCCCCTTTTTTCAAGGACACATTATTCCATTTGTGTAGTCACATTCAGTTTATGTCTCAGTTGTTGAATCTTGTTATGTTCATGCAAATATTTACACATTTGAAGTTTGCTGAAAATAAATGCTGTTGACTGAGTTTTTATGCATATTTGTCTCTGTTTCAGCACCAATTGGTAGATTTAAAAATACTCGGATCTTGTAGATTATTTAGGGTTAGGAAAGTATTTATGATTAAAAAATGGTTTGGTGAGCCTTTACGCACAATAGAAAGAAAACGGTGGTTTGAATCATTCTGAAAATTGACACATTGTCACGCCCTGGCCATAGAGAGGCTTTTATTCTCTATTTTGGTTATGCCAGGGTATGACTAGGGTGGGCATTCTAGTTTCTGTATTTCTATGTTTTCTATTTCTTTGTGTTTGGCCGGGTGTGGTTCTCAATCAGAGGCAGCTGTATATCGTTGTCTCTGATTGAGAATCATACTTAGGTAGCCTTTTTCCCACCTGGGTTTGTGGGTAGTTGTTTTCTGTATAGTTTTAGTTACCTTATAGAACTGTTCGTTTCGCACGTTGTTATTTTTGTTCTAGTGTTCAGATTTAAATAAATATCATGAACACGTACCACGCTGGGCTTTGGTCCACTCCTTCTTCATCAGATGAGCGTTACACACATTCGGTTCTTCAACCCATGGTAATGTTGGAAGACTAGTGTACATAGAATTATAATAGGGAAAATAGTGTACAATAGTAGGCTATACCCTCATCTATTGCCTGCACTAACCTTGGAACTGTGTGATGACATGGCCAAGCATTGCGTTCAAACTGTTTTGAATGTTCTGCACTCCGCTCCATAACGATTTAATTAGCCTACATGTATTTTTTTAATATGATCAACTGTTCCTAATGATCCTCAGAAACAACCACACGGCTGCGACAGCGTTTAAAGAGGAAGTAAATTATGGTAAACAAAAAAATGGAATTAAAAGGAATGATAATGTAGGCCACAGGTGTCACTCATTTCATGGAGGGCCGAGTGGCTGTGGGTTACTGCTCCTCTACACTATGACTCTGTGTGCCTACTTTAGTATGGTGACTCTTGCTGCTACAAACTGTAATGTACTTGTCGACTGGCTTGTTCTATGTGTGTGTTGTAAATTTCTTTCACATGCTGCTCACTGCGCAGTAAGTGCGGGTTCTCTGCTAATTACCCTGCAGGTTTTTTTCTTGTTCTTTCCCTTGCAGAGTGCAAGAGTATGGTGCTGGGCTTTCCACCATGTTGAGACATTAACTTTGGAGTTCCTTAACAGAGTTACTCCATCATATGGTGCGGTATTTACTGCTTGGATATTAAACCGGCTAGGTAATATTGCAGTTGGCACAAAAGAAGAAAACAAATAAATCAAAACCATTATCTGGTTGCTGTTTTTTGTCTACCTGCTTTTCCCACACGGGTCTCCCCCCCCCCCCCCCCCCCTCTTGATCCGCATACCTTGTGTACTCACTGCCTGGGTTTGAGCCATGTGGAGATGGTGGTGGAGTGCCCTACTGGATGTCTGTTTTGTGTGGTTCGGCCAGGCTCGGGCTCAGGCTGGGGACGAGCTCCCTCCCTCAGGAGTGGTGCACCAGCGAGCTATTAGTCCCTCTACTGGGCCCAGTACCCCTCCCAGGAATCATGGCCGGAGCCACCGGAGGCAGAGTTGATCTGCTGCAGTCCTGGATGGGGGCAGGAGTTGGACCTCTGGGACCACCTTGAATGGAGGGCACATGCCCTGCGTCAAGAGTTCGATTGCGACGACAGCTGTTCCCTATTGGCCAATGATAGGCTGTTCCTGGGGGACGATGCTGGCACTGTTCACCACCGTGAGCGGTGCTACCAGGCTGACAGGCCATCAGAAGCCGGCAGCGGGGCTCCATCGCCTCCAGTGGCTCGAGAGGCCATGAGGACCCTACTCACTTGGGTAGCCACTGCACTGGACATCAAACTGGTGGACAGTGATGACTCTCCATCTGTCCCCATCTCTGCTGAGTTCTGCTAGGCCTTGCAGGAGAGCTGGGCCTCTGCCAGGGGGCGCTTCCGATTCACAGCAGAGACTAGACCATGGAGTTATGTTGCGGGCGCAGAGTCACTCGGCCTCCGGGAGTTCCCGACCATGGACACCATGATAGCTGCCATGGTCGTCCCGGACCAGGAGATTATAGGGTGGAACCCGTGACTGAAGCCGGGACCTCCCAGCGTCTTTGATGCAGACTTGAAAGCCACATAAGGGTCCCTCTCAGGCCGGGGGAAATCTGGCATCCAAGACCGCACCACCTCAGTCTGTAGGCTTGGCCGCTGAACGGCACCAATGGTCCATGTTAGGACTACGAGGGTGTAATGAACACCATGCAGAGCGCAAGGGCACTGGCTACAACTATACTGGCTCAATAAGCACCTATCCTAGAGAAATCCCTTATTGGGACAATGGTTATGGTGTTTGTCATTGATGCTGGTGGCCTCATTTTGAGACCCGCCAGGGGAGTCACTCTGCTCTCACATTCTTAGCAATATATGTTAATGTAATTATTTTCTCAACAGTTACAACACACCTATCGTATTAATGAAGCCCTTAACTATCCAGAAGAAACCATAATGCCTCCTCCCTAGCCACTTACGTAGATGAAACAACTTGATAGGTGGGAAAGAGAGAGAGCTCTCCTTTTCAAAATGTTGTATTGATCAGTTTCAGGAAACAACTCAGATGAAAAAGATGCATAATCTGTGTTCTAATGATATTATGAAGATAATGAAGATGTTACGATGCTATGAAGGCTCTGGTAAACAACAAGAACCTGGAAAGGGAGTACCTATACACACTGTACAAATGGTATAGAGGGAAATAGTCCTATAATTCTTTATAATAACTACAACCTAAAACTTCTTACCTGGGAATATTAAAGACTCATGTTAAAAGGAACCACCAGCTTTCATATGTTTTCATGTTCTGAGCAAAGGAACTGAAATGTTAGCTTTCTTACATAGCACATATTGCACTTTTACTTTCTTCTCCAACACTTTGTTTTTGCATTATTTAAACCAAATGGAACATGTTTCATTATTTACTTGAGGCTAAATTGATTTTATTGATGTATTATATTAAGTTAAAATAAGTGTTCATTCATTATTGTTGTAATTGTCATTATCGGTATCGCCCCCTTTGGTCCTCCAATAATCGGTATCGGTATCGGCATTGAAAAATCATAATCGGTCGACCTCTATTACAGACCAAAACAAATATTTACATTTGACATACATTTAAAAACATGAACATGTAGTTTGTGTATGCATCCATCTGTTACACATACATGTCAGTACATACACACAATACGTAGGTCACATGGGAGAGAGGCGTTGTGCCGTGAGGTGTTGCTATATTTGTTTTTTGAAACCAGGTTTGCTGTTCACTTGCACTATATAATATGGAAGGGAGATCCATTCAGTCATGGCTTTGTATAATACTGCACGTTTCCTTGAATTTGTTCTGGAACTGGGGACTGTGAAAATACCCCTGGTGTCATGTCTGGTGGGGTAAGAGTGTGTGTCAGTGCTGTGTGTAAGTTGACTATGCAAACGGTTTGGAATTTCCAAAACATTAACATTTCTTATAAAAACAGAAGTGACGCAGTCAGTCTTTCCTCAACTCTCAGCCAAGGGAGACTGGCATGCATAGTATTAATATTAGCCCTCTGATTACAATGAAGAGCAAGACGTGCCGTTCTTGTCTGGGCCAGCTGCAGCTGAACTAGGTCTTTCTTTGCACCATTTGACAATATGACTGGACAATAATCAAGATAAGATAAAACTGGAGCCTGCAGGACTTTGTGGAGTGTGGTGTCAAAAAAGCAGAGCATCTCTTTATTACGGACAGACCTCTCCCCGTCTTTACAACCACTGAATCTATATGTTTGACCATGACAGTTAACAATCTAAGGTACAGTGCCTTGCGAAAGTATTCGGCCCCCTTGAACTTTGCGACCTTTTGCCACATTTCAGGCTTCAAACATAAAGATATAAAACTGTATTTTTTTGTGAAGAATCAACAACAAGTGGGACACAATCATGAAGTGGAATGACATTTATTGGATATTTCCAACTTTTTTAACAAATCAAAAACTGAAAAATTGGGCGTGCAAAATTATTCAGCCCCCTTAAGTTAATACTTTGTAGCGCCACCTTTTGCTGCGATTACAGCTGTAAGTCGCTTGGGGTATGGAGAGCATTTGTGAACAGCAGTTTTCAGTTCTTTCCACAGATTCTCGATTGGATTCAGGTCTGGACTTTGACTTGGCCATTCTAACACCTGGATATGTTTATTTTGAACCATTCCATTGTAGATTTTGCTTTATGTTTTGGATCATTGTCTTGTTGGAAGACAAATCTCCGTCCCAGTCTCAGGTCTTTTGCAGACTCCATCAGGTTTTCTTCCAGAATGGTCCTGTATTTGGCTCCATCCATCTTCCCATCAATTTTAACCATCTTCCCTGTCCCTGCTGAAGAAAAGCAGGCCCAAACCATGATGCTGCCACCACCATGTTTGACAGTGGGGATGGTGTGTTCAGCTGTGTTGCTTTTACGCCAAACATAACGTTTTGCATTGTTGCCAAAAAGTTCAATTTTGGTTTCATCTGACCAGAGCACCTTCTTCCACATGTTTGGTGTGTCTCCCAGGTGGCTTGTGGCAAACTTTAAACAACACTTTTTATGGATATCTTTAAGAAATGGCTTTCTTCTTGCCACTCTTCCATAAAGGCCAGATTTGTGCAATATACGGACTGATTGTTGTCCTATGGACAGAGTCTCCCACCTCAGCTGTAGATCTCTGCAGTTCATCCAGAGTGATCATGGGCCTCTTGGCTGCATCTCTGATCAGTCTTCTCCTTGTATGAGCTGAAAGTTTAGAGGGACGGCCAGGTCTTGGTAGATTTGCAGTGGTCTGATACTCCTTCCATTTCAATATTATCGCTTGCACAGTGCTCCTTGGGATGTTTAAAGCTTGGGAAATCTTTTTGTATCCAAATCCGGCTTTAAACTTCTTCACAACAGTATCTCGGACCTGCCTGGTGTGTTCCTTGTTCTTCATGATGCTCTCTGCGCTTTTAACGGACCTCTGAGACTATCACAGTGCAGGTGCATTTATACGGAGACTTGATTACACACAGGTGGATTGTATTTATCATCATTAGTCATTTAGGTCAACATTGGATCATTCAGAGATCCTCACTGAACTTCTGGAGAGAGTTTGCTGCCATGAAAGTAAAGGGGCTGAATAATTTTGCACGCCCAATTTTTCAGTTTTTGATTTGTTAAAAAAGTTTGAAATATCCAATAAATGTCGTTCCACTTCATGATTGTGTCCCACTTGTTGTTGATTCTTCACAAAAAAATACAGTTTTATATCTTTATGTTTGAAGCCTGAAATGTGGCAAAAGGTCGCAAAGTTCAAGGGGGCCGAATACTTTCGCAAGGCACTGTAACACCAAGTAAAGTTTAAAACTTAGGGAATGATTGTACCAAATACAATTACTGCCCAACCATTTCAAAACAGACTGCAACTCTTTGTTAAGGTTTTCAGTGAATTCATTAGCTGTGGTTGCTGATGCATATATGATGGAATCATCAGCATACATGGACACACATGCTTTGTTTAATGCCAGTAGCAGGTCATTGGTAAAAATATAAAAGAGTAGAGGGCCTAGAGAGCTGCCCTGTGGTACACCATACATGTTTGCCATTGGAGAAGCTTCCATTAAATAAAACCCTCTGATTTCTATTAGATAGATAGTTCTGAATCCACAATATGACAGATGTTGTTATAGTCAATGATTTCAAAGGCTGCACTGAAATCTAACAGTACAGCTCCCAAAATCTTATTATCAATTTCAGTCATTTGTGTCAGTGCAGTAGATGTTGAGTGCCCTTCTCTATAAGCATGCTAAAAATGTTTTGTTAATCTGTTTACAGAGAAATAGCTTTTTTTTTTTTATCAGGCACCATTTTTTCCAACAATTTGCTAAGAGCTGAAAGCTAGCTGATAGGTCTGCTGTTAGAACCAGTAAAGGCCGCTTTATCAATCTTGGGTAGCAGAATGACTTTGGTTTCCCTCCAGGCCTGAGGACAAAAACTTTCCTCTAGCCTCAGATAAAAGATGTGAGGGATAGTAATGGCTATAGAGTCAGCTACCATCCTAAGTAGCTTTCCATCTAAGTTATCAATGCCAGGAGGTTTGTCATTATTGATCGATATCAATTTTTTTCCACCTCTCCCACACCAACTTTACAAAATTTAAACTTACAATGCTTTTCTTTCATTATTTGTTTTTTATGCATGAGTACAATGGCTCACTGTTCAATGTTGGCATTTCCTGCATAAGTTTTCCCACTTAGTCAATTAAATAATCATTAAAATAATTGGCAACATCAAATGGTTTTCTGATGAATAAGCAATCTAATTCGATGAAAGATGGAGTTGAATTTGTTTTTCTTCCCATAATTTATTTTAAAGTACACACATTTTTTTATTTATCATTCTTTATATAATTGATCTTGGCTTCATAATACAGTTTCTTCTTATTTTTGTTGAGTTTAGTCACATAATTTCTCAATTTGCAGTAAGTCAGCCAGTCAGATGTGAAGCCAGACTTATTAGCCACTCCTTTTGCCCCATCTCTTTCAGCCATACAGATGTTAAATTCCTCATCAATCCATAAAGCCTTAACAGTTCTAATAGTCTGTTTCTTCACAGGTGCATGTTTATCAATAATTTCATAAATTCCTCAAGTGCAGTGTCTGGATGTTCCTTACTAATCACATCAGACGAACAAATATGTGTAACATCATCCACATAAGAGTCCCAGCTAAATCTTTTTTATGATCTATTATTTTATTTTATGCCCAGTTTTTTTGGAACTTTAGCTTTCCTGGATATAGCCACTATATTGTGATCACTGCATCCAATGGGTACAGATACAGCTTAGAACAAAGTTATATTATTTTTGTAAAAATGTGATCAATACATGTGGTGTTTGTAAACACCCTGGTAGGTTGATTAATAACCTGAATCAGACTACAGGCTCTGGTTGCAGTGAGAAGCTTCCTCTTGAGTGGACAGCTTGAGAAAAACCAGTCAATATGCAGGTCCCCAAGAAAGTAGACGTCTCTGGTTACATCATATACACTATCAAGCATTTCACACATATTATTTTGATACTGACTGTTAGCACACCCCAAAAGAAAAGGCTTTAAATGTGCCAAGTGAACTTGTAACCAAAACACTTCCATAACACTTGACATAAAATATTCTCTAGGGATTACAGGGATATGGCTCTGAATATATACAGCAACCCCTGCCCATAAGCATGTGTATCTTCTATAGATGTTATGTCCTTGTAATGCAACTGCTGTATCATCAAATTATTTACCAAAACAAGGCACAGCAATGGCTACTATATGAATGTTATCTGATGTTAGCAAGTTTTATTCTTTATTTATTCTTTATCCTGGGTAGTTTATTAGCCTATAGACATAATATGGAATAGAGCAAACAAAGCAAGAGAAAAAATATGCATCCAGCAGTCCATTTATCAGTTTATCAGGTGTGTGTAAGTGTGTGTGTGGGTGTGTCCTCCGAGTTTGAAGTTACAAACCCATAGGCTTGGCTCTCTCTTCCCTTCCAGGTTTCTGGGAGGGAGAGTGGTCAATGAGCCTGTCATAGCAGATGTAAGCAATGTCCCCACGCGCTTTGGCAGCTTTCATGGCTGGGATAAGTTCCTCTTCTGGCGCACAGGTTCAGGATAGTTCTCGTTGAGGAAGATATACGTTCCTCGCAAGTTCTTGGCTCTTCCCAGAACTATTACCTCTGCAATTCCGTCCACAACAATGTTGTTCTGCCTTGATTGTTCCACGAGACTTACAGATTGCTGTCATCTTCCCGTTATCATGTATAAATTCATCGAGCTGACCCAGGAAGAACTACAAACTGTTCTTCAGGTCCTGGACCTCTCTGGTCAGGTCGTCTATTCTTTTATTAGTTGACTCCACAGAACACTTGAAGCTGTTTTCTTGTTGTTGTTACAACTATTTGTAGAACTATTTTTGTTTGTTTAAAAGGTCCTTCACTTGTGATCGAGAGACCCAACTGTCCTCAACGGTAATTCCATCCATCCTTTTGGGTGCCCAGGGCCAGGATTGGGAAACACTGCACTAAATCTATATATAAATAACAGGGATGTAAGGAAGACGAGACTACTTTGCCTCACCTTTTACAATTTGATTGAGGATTCCAGTCGATAATATAGCCTTTAGCTGCACTATAGCTATACATTCCATGTAATTCCCTAGTTAACTGTTGTAGCATCTGCAGCTGTGGGTGGATTATATACATATTTATGTTAATCTTGACATTAATATAATCAAAATCAGGGTATTTGACAGAGAACCTTTTATGGAAAAAGTGTGAGAAAGATGCACTCATCAAGATGGCTGGTTTCAGTAATGGTTAGGTCATGTGAGGGATCTCTGAGAAGGGCTGAAATGAGAGAAGGTTCCAGGAGATGACTGGACTGAGGTTGGACTCGTTCAACCAAGCTGTCAAGGACTGAACTTGTTTTTCAAAAGACCCATTTAGCAACAACAACAAAAATATCCAGGATATGAAACAACACACACCAACACACTTCTCCGCTTGTGTAAATCAGTGCACTGCCATTCCATACACATGTTCCAAAATACTGAAAAATCTGTCCGAATGATTATTGATGTTTAGCTACATTTACAATGGTCTAACCATTTGTCCCTTTCAACTTGCATTGAGAGTACCTTGCAATATCTAAATAAAAATCATTGCTTGAACAATGGGAACACCAGCCTGCTACACCTGCAAAGACATTTGTAGACAATGACACAAACACATAGCCATACATATGCAGGTGTAAAAACACACTTCCAGAAGGCACTTGTGTATATGTATGCACCGCAACTACACACCTCGCCTGACCTTCTCACAGTGTCACATTAGGGATGAGTCACACGATAATACCACAGCGATAAGGTGTGTGAGCACACAAAGCATGCCTAATTTATTCCAACCACAAAGATAGCAGACATGATACCAGCATGGCATTGGTGGGCACTAATGTTCACATATGCACGAACACACACACACACACACACACACACACACACAGTTGTTTTTACATATTGTCACACCAAACCCTTCCATGGAACTGCACTTGCAATGGAATTTGTAGATCGCTTGCCAGAACCATTTTCAAGTTTCCACCTTCTGCTGCATATTGCCAAGCTTATACTCAGGATAGCCATAGATTGGAGTGTAGTTCAACAGCATTCCCTCTGTCTATCATAGCTTGTGCTATCATGGTGCTGAGTGAAACATTTGACTTGCAACGGGTGAAGTGCGAGGGTGTGTACCTTTACAGGTGGTGTCAGTATGACTCCCACAGTGCAGCCAGTTCACAAAACGCCCCCGCAGATACACACCCACAAACATAAGGGAAATGCCAAAGCAAACTCAGAGGGGTGTGTTGAAAGTGCGAGGGTTCAAACACTCTTTGTTGGCTTTGTTGGCTTTTAATACCCATTGTCAATGAATGGTGTGATTTATTTTCATTCAGATCAAGTACTTTGGTTGGAAGTTGACTTTATTGTACTATATTGTTGGTTAAGTTGAGGTTTGCAGGCTGAGGACAACCCACTGTACTCACAATGGGTCTGGCACTACCCCAAGATGTAGCCATTGTAATTAGTTTTTTCTAAATCAGTTTTGCTAAACAGGAAAGCAGTCTTATTTGGTAATACAAACAGGTGTGGCCTTTCCCTGTAATCCAGAGAACTCTAAATCGATGTGGCAATCTTGCCTTCTGATGATGCTGCTGATTATTATCATTTTTCTGATCCAATTGCCAATGAGTTAGGGGTTTGTTTCTGCACAGTGCAAGAGTAATTGGAGTGTTTTGGGCCACTGTATTTGTTCATCTTGGTCTTGGGGACACACAGGGTGTGTTCCAGTGAGGAACTAACACATTTGATTCCACTAATCAAACCCTTAATCAGTGATCATTATTGGATGTTGACAATGGTAATTGTAAAACGTGTGTAAGTTACACTGAGAATGAAAAGCTGCTAGCTACAGCATATTTGGTAACTTGCCCTGGCTCTTGGAAAGAATGAGCGGTTTTGTTATTAGCTTGGCCCTCCCAGACTGTCTCAGGGCAACTTAAGTGAAACACCTAATACATGTATGGCCTCACGCCTAAAGTAACAAACGGTATTAACACCTCCAAAGTGGCAAATGTGTTCTACTCTATCTAATGAATTTTGACTGAAGGCAGTACAGTAGGAATGCCAAATACTACGGTACTTCCACAAGTACCTTTTATGGTACAATTTGAAATTTACACTATATATACAAAAGTATGTGGACACCCCTTGCTGACAGGTATATAAAATCGACCACACAGCCATGCAATCTCCATAGACAAACATTGTAAGTAGAATGGACCATACTGAAGAACTCAGTGACATTCAACGTGGCACCGTCATAAGATGCCAACTTTCCAACAAGTCGGTTTGTCAAATTTCTGCCCTACTAAAGCTGCCCCGGTCAACTGTAAGTGGTGTTACTGTGAAGTGGAAACATCTAGCAGCAAAATCGGCTCAGCTGCGAAGTGATAGGCCACACAAACTCACAGAACGGGACCACCGAGTGTTGAAGCGTCCTTCAAATCTGTCCTTTTCTAGGGGGTTGCAACACTCACTACCGAGTTCCAAACTGCCTCTGGAAGCAACGTCAGCACAATAACTGTTCGTCGGGAGATTCGTGAAATGGGTTTCCATGGCTGAGCAGCCGCACACAAGCCTAAGATCATCATGTGCAAAGCCAAGCATCGGCTGGAGTGGTGTAAATCTCACCCCCAATGGACACTGGAGCTCTTGAACAACTTTCCGTTACAAATATTTATGGAAAAAGCAACCAATTATTCTGTAAGTTCCACCAGTTTAACCACTTCAGAACAAATACAATGCATGGTCAGTTCATTATACAATATGCCCATTCATTTGGGCATTGACCAACTTAAGTAGTATTTAAAAGGCACAATAACTGTACTTTACAATATTTTCTGGAGCCTAAATGATGTAGAGGTAATGTCCCGTGAGCATGGTGTTTGCAATGCCAGGGATGTAGGTCCAAGTCACACAACAAATACACGCACTCACTGCTGTAAGTCACTCTTAATAAGAGCCTATGCTAAATTACTAAAATGTGATGTTTGAACATTACTTAAAGTGAATGCTATCATCCCAGGGCTGTGCAACATTTGGAGTATGCATAGGCCTGCTTGTGTGCAACTTGTTACTGGTGAGAAGGGTGGGGTATGGGAGAAGGGGTGGGGCTCCCTAGTGGCGCAGTGGTCTAAGGCACTGCATCTCAGTGCTATAGGCATCACTATAGAACCTGGTTCAATTCTAGGCTGTATCACAATCAGGTGTGATAGGGTGGTGCAAAATTTGGACAGTGTTGTTAGGGTTTGGCCAGGGTATGCTGTCATTATAAATAAGAATTTGTTCTTAAACTGACTTGCCTAGTTAAATAAACAAATACCAGTAAGGATGTGCAATATTGGTGTTGCTACACATGTCAATGTTACAACATACCCGACCAGACTGATAGGAATGTCCACACTCAGCATTGGGCATTAAAGATGATCCCACCAAACTTAATTACAGTCAGGTACCTTCTTGACCATTTAAGAAATGGCTCTTGACTGTCACCATCTCGCTTCGAAACTTTCATTACGCACACCTGTCCCCTATTCCCACTGATTAGTATTTGTATATTCTGTATGTGCCCTTTGATTTCTATTGGGCTGTCGACTATTGTTTTAATGTCCGTTGGTGCCTGTGAGTACCTGTGCTGTGTGTTTTGGCTTTCGTGCAATTGTGGATTGCGCAGATGATTACGGGCATCGTCCCGTGTGTTAATCATTGTGTGTGTGTGTGTGTGTGTGTGTGTGTGTATTTATTCGAGGTCCTTTGTCTTTTGGTTGGGTTTCAACCCTGTGTTTTTGTTATGTGTTTGTTTGGTCTTCGTCCCTGTGCCTTTACGTGGCATGCCGTAAATTGGCCTGAATAAAAAACCCTATTACGCTTTCCTGCGTCTGTCTCCGGAATCATTTATGCCAACGTGAGAATACTGTCAATTATGTATTAGTGTGGTATCTCTTGTTTTGCATTGTATTACAGTACAGGTCAAAAGTTTGGACACACCTACTCGTTCAAGGGTTTTTCTTTAGATTTACTATTTTCTACATTGTAGAATAATAGTAAAGACGTCACAACTATGAAATAACACATATGGAATTATGTATTAACCAAAAAAGGGTTAAACAAATCAACATGTATTTGATATTTGAGATTCTCCAAGTAGCCACCCTTTTCCTTCTCCAAGTAGCCACAGCTTTGCACACTCTCGGCATTCTCTCAACCAGCTTCATGAGGTAGTCACCTGGAATGAATTTCAATTAACAGCTAATTTGTGGAATTTCTTTCCTTCTTAATGCGTTTGAGCCAATCAGTTGTGTTGTGACAAGGTAGGGGTGGCATACAGAAGATAGCCCTATTTGATAAGAGACCATGCCCATATAATGGCAAGAACAGCTCAAATAAGCAAAGAGAAACAACAGTCCATCATTACTTTAAGACATGACGGTCAGCCAATCCGGGAAAATTTCAAGTTCAAGTTTCTTCAAGTGCAGTTGCAAATATCAAATAAAATCAAAGTTTATTTGTCACATGCGCCGAATACAACAGGTGTAGACCATACAGTGAAATGCTTATTTACAGGCCCTAAGCATCTATGCAATTTTGAAGTAAAAAAATAAATATCAGGCACTATGATGAAACTAGCTCTCATGAGGACTGCCACAGGAAAGGAAGACCCAGAGTTACCTCTGCTGCAGAGGATAAGTTCAACAGAGTCACAAGCCTCAGAAATTGCAGCCCAAATAAATGCTTCACAGAGCACAAGTAACAAGACACATCTCAACTGTGTAAATCAGGCCGTCATGGTCGAATTGCTGCAAAGAAACCACTGCTAAAGGACACCAATAAGAAGAGACTTGCTTGGGCCAAGAAACATAAGCAATGGACATTAGACCGGTGGAAATCTGTCCTTTGGTCTGATGAGTCTAGATTTTAGATTTTTGGTTTCAACCGCCATGTCTTTGTGAGATGCAGAGTAGGTGAACGGATGATCTCTGCATGTGTGATTCCCACAGTGAAGCATGGAGGAGGTTGTTTGATGGTGTAGGGGTGCTTTGCTGGTGAGACGGTCTGTGAATTATTTAGAATTTAAGGCACACTTAACTAGCATGGCTACCACAGCATTCTGCAGCGATAAACCATCCCATCTGGTTTGCGCTTAGTGGGACTACCATTTGTTTTTCCAACAGGACAATGAACCAAAACACACCTCCAGCCTGTGTAAGGGCTATTTGACCAAGAGGGCTTCTAACCAACTGTGCTATTTTGTTTGTTTTTCACATTGTTTGTAACTTATTTTGTACATAATGTTGCTGCTATTGTCTCTTATGACCGAAAAGAGCTACTGGACATCAGAACAGTGACTACCCCTCCTTGAACTGGACAAAGAATTTTTATTTTACGAGTCGGACCAGAGGGATTTACTCCAGACACCAGAGAAGGCCCTCATCCCAGTCATTCGCAGGAGAAAGAAATGCAGGTATGGCGGAAGGAGGTCAGGGTGCCTTTTGAGGATACTGCGGCGAGCGGCTAATCTGCCTTTACCATCGGTATTATTGGACAAACATACAATCGTTGGATAATAAAGTGGACAAACTACAAGCACGTATATCCTAGCAACGGGACATATTTTATGTTTCACCGAGTCGGGGCTGAACGACGACCTGAATACCATACAGCCGGTGCGTGATACAGGATAGAACAGCAGCCTCTGGTAAGACAAGGGGTGGTGGTCTGTGTATATTTGTAAACAACAGCTGGTGCACGATATCTAAGAAAGTCTTCCTCAGGCGAGCAAAACCTTGAGACTATCTCATGACATGCTGTAGACCACACTATCTACCAAGAGAGTTTTCATCTATTATCTTCGTAGCCACCTATTTATCACCACAAACCGATGCTGTCACTAAGACCGCACTCAATGAGCTGTATACGGCCATAAGCAAACAGGAAAACGCTCATCCAGAAGGGGAGCTCCTAGTGGCCGGGGCCTTTAATGCAGGGAAACTTGAATCTGTTTTACCTCATTTCTACCATCGAGTTAGATGTGCAACCAGAGAAAAAAAACTTGTTCAAAGCTCGCCCTCCTTTTGGCAAATCTGATCATAATTATATCCTTTATTCCAGCTTACAAGCAAAAACTAAAGCAGGAAGCACCAGTGACTCGGTCAATAAAAAAGTGGTCAGATGAAGCAGCTACAGGACTGTTTTGCTAGCACAGAATGGAATATGTTCAGGGATTTTTCTGATGGCATTGAGGAGTACATCACATCAGTCACTGGCTTCATCAATAAGTACATCAATGACGTTGTTCCCACAGTGATAGTACATACATACCATAACCAGAAGCCATGGCAACTTCCGCACTGAGCTAAAGGGCAGAGCTGCCGCATTCAAGGAGCAGGACTCTAACCCGGAAGCTTATAAGAAATCCCTCTATGCCCTCTGACGAACCATCAAACAGGCAAAGCATCAATACAGGACTAAGATTGAATCGTACTACACCAGCTCCGACGCTCGTTGGATGTGGCAGGGCTTGCAATCTATTTCAGACTATAAAGGGAAGCAGATGAGCTAAATAACTTCTATGCTCGCTTCGTGGAAAGTAACACTGAAGCATGCATGAGAGCAATCGCTGTTCCGGATGACTGTGTGATCACACTCTCCGGAGCCGATGTGAGTAAGACCTTTAAACAGGTCAACATTCACAAGGCCACAGGGCCAGACGGATTACCAGGACTTGAGCTCCGGGCATGCGCTGACCAACTATCAAATGTCTTCACTGACATTTTCAACATCACCCTGTCTGAGTCTGTAATACCAACATGTTTCAAGCAGACCACCATAGTCCCTGTGCTCAAGAACACTAAGGTAAACTGCCTAAATGAGTACCGATCTGTAGTACTCATGTCTGTAGCCATGAAATGCTTTGAAAGGCTGGTCATAGCTCACATCAACACCATTATCCCAGAAACCCCAGACCCACTCCAGTTTGCATACCTCCCATACCTCTCTCTATTGCACTCCACACTTCTCTTTCACACCTGTACAAAAGGAACACCTATGTGAGAATGCTATTCATTGACTACAGCTCAGCGTTCAACACCATAGTGCCCTCTAAGCTCACCACTAAGCTAAGGACCCTAGGACTAAACACCTCCCTCTGCAACTGGATCCTGGACTTCCTGAAGGGCCGCCCCCAGGTGGTAAGGGTAGGTAACAACACATCTACCACACTGATCCTCAACACGGGGGACCTCAGGGATGTGTGATCAGTCCCCTTCTGTACTCCCTGTTCACTCATGACTGCATTACCAGCATGACTTCAACACCATCATTAAGTTTGCCGATGACAACAGAGGTAGGCCTGCTCACCGACAACGACGAGACAGTCTATAGGGAGGAGGTGAGAGACCTGGCTGTGTGGTGCCAGGCCAACAACCTCACCCTCAACGTGACCAAGAAATAGGAGATGATTGTGGACTACAGGAAAAGGAGGACCGAGCACGCCCCCATTCTCATCGACGGGGCTGTAGTGGAGCAGGTTGAGAGCTTCAAGTTCCTTGGTGTCCAGATCACCAACAAACTAACATGGTCCAAATACACCAAGACAGACGTGAGGAGGGCACGACAAAACCTATTCCCCATCAGGAGACTGAAAAGACTCGCAATGGGTCCTCAGCTCCTCAGAAAGTTATACTGCTGCAACATTGAGAGCATCCTGACTTGTTGCATCACTGCATTACTGCCAGATGCTGGAGGAAACAGGTAAAAAATGATCTACATCCACAGTAAAACGAGTCCTATATCGACATAACCTGAAAGGCCGCTCAGCAAGGAAGAAGCCACGGCTCCAAAATCGCCATAAGAAATGTCCTCTGGTCTAATGAAACATAATTAGAACTGTTTGGCCACAATGACCATCGTTATGTTTGGAGAAAAAGGGGTACGCTTGCAAGCCGAAGAACACCAACCCAACCGTGAGGCACGGGGGTGGCTGCATCATGTTGTGGGGGTGCTTTGCTACACAAGGGACTGTTGCACTACACAAAATAGATGGCATCATGAGACAGGGAAATTATGTGGATATATAGAAGCAACATCTCAAGACATCAGTCAGGAAGTTAAAGCTTGGTTGCAAATGGGTCTTCCAAATGGACAATGACCCCAAGCATACTTCCAAAGTTGTGGCAAAATGGCTTAAGGACAACAAAGTCAAGGTATTGGAGTGGCCATCACAAAGCCCTGACCTCAGTCCCATAAAACATTTGTGGGCAGAACAGAAAAAGCGTGTGCGAGCAAGGAGGCCTTACAAACCTGACACAGTTACACCAGCTCTGTCAGGAGGAATGGGCCAAAATTCACCCAACTTATTGTGGGAAGCATGTGGAAGGCTACCTGAAATGTTTGACCCAAGTTAAACAATTTAAAGGCAATGCTACCAAATTCTAATTGAGTGTATGTAAACTTCTGACCCACTGGAAATGTGATGAAATAAATAAATCATTCTCTCTACTATTATTCTGAAATGTCACATTCTTAAAATAAAGTGGTGATCCTAACTGACCTAAAACAGGGCATTTTTACTGGGATTAAATGTCAGGAATTGTGAAAAACTGAGTTTAAATGTATTTGACAAAGGTGTATGTAAACTTCAACTGTATAGCGTTTCGCAACAAAAACCCAATTTAATACACATCTAAAATCTATGAATAAAACATTTGAGAACAGTAATGTTTTTCACACGCAAGAAGGTACTCATGAGCAATAATTTCTGATGAAAAGAAATTGGTGTAAAACTTTTCACATACTTTATCAGTCCCACTGTTACGGTATTATTGCACCTAAAAACACAATAAGTTCACAGTAATGTTTTAACGTCCCAAAATATTCAATGAGTGATTCAAAATGATAAATTATTTAAAAAATGATAAATCATTCATATTAAGCCAGTCTGACAGTCTTGTCATGCAAATACGTTGTTTGTGATGTTTTGTGCATACTGTTTCAGGATTTGGTTACTGTTGTTTTACGTTGCAATCTATGACATCTCTTAAGTCTCTTTTACACCTCATCTGGGAACACCTCAACAGTGGCACTACCAAAAGCAAAATGAGTCTCTCACTGCTAGCCTTTTCCACACTCTGCTATGTAAAAACTGGCTGGGGGAAGCTGATCATGTTTGATATGCACCTTGTGATCTAGCTATTGGCACATATGCCAGGAGTGAACACATTCTGGTGTGAATGGAACAGGTATAGTACAAGTTTCTGCCTGTCTGTTTTTCTGAATGTCAGTAACCCCGCAATCATTTCCTGACCTTTTCTGAATGATGGTGTTTAGCCTCAATTATGGTGCCTAAGTACCTTTCTTGAGCAGATTTAAATGTCAATACTGTAGGTCAAAAATGGGGTGCAGTCCATTGACCAAATGGTACATTCCATGACATCTACTGTTTTGATGACAGTGTACAATGGATAATCTACCTATTTATTGTTATGTGTCCATTGTTTTTACTATGTGCTAAAAATGAATTGCCACTCGAGGATAATAAATAACCCACTCCACGTTGGCACATGGGCTACCCGATATGCTTGCTTGACAGTAACCTCTCTTACTGGTGGCTACACACCAGAGTGAGTGACGGGGAGAGAACAGTCTTCAAATCAGCTACCATCATTCCTCACCTCCGCAACACCCTGACCACACTTGTCTACAGACAGTATACTCATGCACGCCAGCCAAGGCATGTTCATTATATGAGTGAGTGAAAGGGAAAGTTACAGCAGGCAAATCGGCGTCTTGGAAGAGTTCAAAGTAATGTGATAGTAATACAGCAAATTCGGAAATGATTCAGACCCCTTTACTTTTTATACATTTTGATACGTTACAGCCTTATTCCAAACTGAATGAGGTAAAACATGTTACTCATCAATCTACACATAATACCACAAAAAAACAGGTTTTTAGCCATTTCTGCAAATGTCTTAAAATAAAAAACAAGAATACCTAATTTACACAAGTATTCAGACCCGTTGCTATGATACTCAAAATTGAGCTCAGATGCATCCTGTTTTCGTTGAACATCTTTGAGATGTTTCTACAACTTCATTGGATTCCACCTGTGGTTAATTCAAATGATTGGACATGATTTGGAAAGGCACACACATGTCTATATAAGGTCCCACAGTTGACAGTGCATGTCAGAGCAAAAACAAAGCAATGAGGTCGAAGGATTTGTACGCAGAGCTCCAAAGTTCCAGAGTTCCTCTGTGGAGATGGGAGAACCTTCCAGAAGGACAACCATATCTGTAGCACTCCACCAATCAGGTCTTTATGATAGGGTGGCTAGATGAAAGTCACTCCTCAGTAAAAGGCAGATTACAGCCCGATTGGTGTTTGCCAAAAGGAACTTAAAGGACTCAGACCATGAGGAACAAGATTCTCTGGTCTGATGAAACCAAGATTGAACTCTTTGGCCTGAATCCCAAGTGTCACGTCTGGAGGAAACCGGGCACCATCTCAACGGTAAAGCACAGTGGTGGCAGCATCATGCTGTGGATATGTTTTTCAGCGTCAGGGACTTGGAGACTAGTCAGGATCGAGGGAAAGATGAACAGAGAAAAGTATAGAGAGATTCTTGATGAAAACCTGCTCCAGAGCTCTCAGACTGCAGCGAAGGTTCACTTTCCAACAGGACAATGACCATAAGCACACAGCCAAGACAACGCAGGAATGGCTTCGGGACAAGTCTCTGAATGTCCTTGAGTGGCCCAGCCAGAGCCCGGACTTAGATTTTAGATTCTTCAAAGTAGCCACCTTGATGACAGCTTTGCATACTCTTGGCATTCTCTGAACTAGCTTAATGAGGAATGCTTTTCCAACAGTCTTGAAGGAGTTCCCACATTTTTTGAGCACTTGTTGGCTGCTTTCCCTCTGGGGACCAACTAATCCCAATACATCTCAATTGGGTTGTGTTGAGTGAGGTTGAGGGTTGAGGTCGGGTGATTGTGTCATCTGATGCAGCACCATCAAAATCAAATAAACCTATATTTGTCACATGCGCCGAAAAGCTTACAGTGAAATGTGTACTTACAACTCCTATATCAAGAAAAATACCCCAAAATAATAAATACAAGTAACAAATAATTAAAGAGCAGCAGTAAAATAAAAATGACGAGGCTGTATGCAGGGAGTACCGGTACAGAGCCAATGTGCGGTGGCACCAGTTAGTTGAGGTAATTCAGTTAATATGTACATTTGCACTTTTCGCACCAAAGTATGTTTATCTCTAGGAGACAGAACGCGTCTCCTTCCTGAGCGGTATGACAGCTGTGTGGTCCCATGGCGTTTATACTTGTGTACTATTGTTTGTGCAGATGAACGTGGTACCTTCAGACGTTTGGAAAGCTTCTAAAGCCATGACATAATTTTATGGAATTTTCCAAGCTGTTTAAAGGCACAGTCAACTTAGTTTATGTAAACTTCTGACCCACTGGAATTGTGATACAGTGAATTATAAGTTAAGTAATCTAAAATGTATTGTGTCATGCACAAAGTAGATGTCCTAACCGACTTTCCAAAACTATAGTTTGTTAACAATACATTTGTGGAGTGGTTGAAAGAGTTTTAATGACTCTAACCTAAGTGTATGTAAACTTCTGACTTCAACTGTATATCCATTTTTTAGCTTGATTGGAATATTTGTTTCCTGTATATTTGACTGTGATATGTAGTTGTCTCACCTAGCTATCTTAAGATGAACGCACTACCTGTAAGTCGCTGGATAAGAGCATCTGATAAATGACTAAAATGTCAAATGTAAGTATTTTACAAACAGATGTCAAATTACTGTAATTATTCATTTTAAAACATTTTATTTTTATCTTGATGTCACAAATGTGTCATTTGACTGGGTAAAATCTAGCAGTACTACTTATTTCTCTGAGAGTGAGGGGGATATAGAGCGTTTTTCAACAAAACATGATTATTTGTCTCTCTGAAATGAAACCATCAAGTGATAGATTTTAAACAAATACATTGTCTGTCATTGAACAACTCCATGCACCAATGCATTGTTGTTACATTGTCTAGATTGAAGGAACCTGCAAGCAAGCATTTCGTTGGATGGTATATACCATGCGTATTCCGTACATGGCTTTCCTAAGTTCTTTAAACAATAAAAGCTAAAATAGATATATAGCGTTTTGGATTTAAACCCTTCATGCTCTATTTATTATCTATCCTGATTGCCTAGTCATATTTACCCTGACCAACATGTGACTGGAGGTTGGTGGCACATTAATTGGGGAGAACAGGGTTGTGGTAATGACTGGGGCGGCATCAGTGGAATGGTATCAAACATATCAAACACATGGTGTCCAGGTGTTTGATGCCATTCCATTTGCTCCATTCTGGCCATTATCAGCAACTTTCGGTATATGTACATATTACCTCAATTACCTCGTACCCCTGCACATTGACTCAGTACTCAATACTCCTTGTATGTAGTCCCGTTATTGTTATTTTATTGTGCTACTATTTCCTTTGACATTTTTTGCTAATCTTTCGTATTTTTTTTACTCCGCATTGTTGGGAAAGGGCTCGTAAATAAACATTTCACATTAAAGTCTACACTTGTTGTATTTGGCGCATGTGACAAACATTTCATTTATTTATTTGATTTGACATAGCTTTTAGTTTGCCATTTAGCATTAGCATTTAAACAAAGAGTGCCGCTGGCAATCAATCATTCAGTACTGTCACACCAAAGAGCGACACCTGCAAAGGCAATAGTCATCGCAAAGATTGATAGTTGAAACTAGGATTTGTCATTTCTTAATTAGTGCCAAAGAATGAGCAAGCTAGTGAGAAGTGCAGAGTGAAGATGAGGTCAGTTGAGGAGGATAACATTTCAAAACGAAGGAGGGTAGAGAAAAGGAGATTATTGTAAAAATGAATGGATAAAAGAGTGCTTTTCTCCCTTAAGGGACTCAATCACTCATTCACTCTCACTGTTCCAAAGGGAGGTTTGTGTGTGCTCGTGTTTTTGGCAAGCATCCCTGTTTTCATTCCATCTTCTTTTTTGGCAGGCATCTTTTCTCTTTATTAAGCTCTCATGGTTTTCATAATAGATATTGTTTTCTTGTTGAATTTGACTTCTGTTTGGGAAGAGCCGAGAGCCGAGATTCACTACTGATAGGTCTATGTATCCAACACACCAAAGCAAACTAAAGCAAGTCAGGACACGGACACTACTTTTCTTTTCTCTTCCTATTGGTGCATGATGGCCTAAGACGCTTTGGTCTCCACAATAATTCATACACAATTCACACATATCTATTATAGGCCTACATGCAGGCACACATAGGGTATACCCATACAAACAGTAGACACACCCACCCATTGTAAAACACACACACAGACATTTACTCTTGTATATGGCTTTATTACAGTATAACACACTGCCCTTAGGCACAACACTTGAATTCCATTCTTAGATTTCCTGAAAGGCCAAGTCCATCTCTGTCTTGACCTGCCGAAACTCACCCTCACACCCTCTCCCCAATCCCAGACTCCAGAGCATAGCTCTGACTGACTGCAATTACAGGATCAACACAACAGACAGAAACCACACATAGATTTATGAGCATGACTTAATCTTTTTCTCTTTATTTTGCTCTTACCTCCCATATCTCTTACTCTCTTTCCTTTGTTCTTTCCACATCTTACTGTCTTTCTCGCTCTCTTGACCTCCTTTTTGCTTACTTTCTACACTTATTATCTCTGTGTCACTCAGGCTTTTATTATTTCCCTTTCTTTTTCTATTGCGCTCTCTTTTTACGAGCATTTCCCTCCTCTTACTGTATGTAGCCCTGGAGGTGAATACTTCTACCCGCGAGGCTTGTCAGACCGTTACGATATATATACATTGTGATATACAGTACATCCATTACAACACTCCTTCTTTTGTTTTCTCTATAGTATAGCTCTGATTCCTTCATACATTGAGAAATAAATGAGCGCGTGTGTGTGTGTGTGTGTGTGTGTGTGTAATGTACATTTATGTTTATACCATTGCATTGTTGAATAGTTGTTTCGGATTGTCTTGAAGGGCATTTGAGAGCATGCATTATTTAATTGATAATGCCAGAGAAACCCGTGTTTGGAGGATATCTTGGCAAGGTGTAGTTAGGGCGTTATATTTGCAAGGTCGAATTCAATGGCTATAGTTCATTCTTCCATGTTCTATGTTTGAGCTGCTTCTCAAATCAAATCAAATGTATTTATAAAGCCCTTCTTACATCAGCTGATATCTCAAAGTGCTGTACAGATCCCCAGCCTAAAACCCCAAACAGCAGCAATGCAGGTGTAGAAGCATGGTGGCTAGGACAAACTCCCTAGAAAGGCTAGAACCTAGGAAGAAACCTAGAGAGGAACCAGGCTATGAGGGGTGGCAGTTCTCTTCTGGCTGTACCGGGTAGAAATTATAACAGAACATGACCAAGATGTTCAAATGTTCATAGATGACCAGCAGTGTCAAATAATAATAATCACAGTGGTTGTCGAGGGGGCAACAGGTCAGCACCTCAGGAGTAATTGTCAGTTGGCTTTTCATAGCCGATCATTTCAGAGTATCTCTACCGCTCCTGCTGTCTCTAGAGAGTTGAAATCAGCAGGTCTGGGACAGGTAGCACGTCCGGTGAACAGGTCAGGGTTCCTTAGCCGCAGGCAGAACAGTTGAAACTGGAGCAGCAGCATGGCCAGGTGGACTGGGGACAGCAAGGAGTCATCAGGCCAGGTAGTCCCGAGGCATGGTCCTAGGGCTCAGGTCCTCCGAGAGAGAGAAAGAAAGAAAGAAAAAGAGAGAATTAGAGAGAGCATACTGAAATTCACACAGGACAAATCAAATCAAATTTATTTATATAGCCCTTCGTACATCAGCTGATATCTCAAAGTGCTGTACAGAAACCCAGCCAACCCAGACACCAGGGGGCGCCAACCCAGACACCAGATAAGATAGGAGAAATACTCCAGATATAACAGACTGACCCTAGCCCCTCGACACATAAACTACTGCAGCATAAATTGAAAACATTATTGGCATTGTTAAATTAGATTTTCATAATGGCAAGCTAGGGCTGATGGCTTGTTTAGTTACCACAGCAATGACTGTAGCTATCTTGTAAAATTGCTCATTACTTCACTGGATGTTGAACACATTTCAACCGGCAAATGAGCGCATTGCTAGTGACAAATGTGTTAAATTATAGCCATGGTATGAAAGGGATAATCAACTAGGGCCTCTATGCGTTCTCTAGAAAATAATGCAACTCCATGGAAGGTCAATTCCAATCCGCTAGCACATCATGGAACACATCTTCCACTTCCTACGTCATTCATTATTTTCCATGGAATGCATAGGCCCTCGTTGACTATCCCTTACGTAATGCATGAATGCATTTTGAATGGTGAAGTTGTATGAGATATGTACTGTACTGTATCGTTGTGATTCATTCATGCATACACTAGTTTGAATATTTCTATAAACCTATGTCATGCTGTCAGAGAGGCATGAATACATATGTGTTTAGGTGTGTGAAAGAGAGATTTACAACTCGAAATGGCGCGAGTCAGCGAGAGAAAGTGGAGGAGAGATTGATAGACAGATAAAGTGCGAGACCGCATACAACCGTGTTGGGACAGGTTGATGAGTCAGAGCTCACTCACACATTCACTCACGGTTAGTAAATGATGTCACTTTTACTATAAGAGGTCCTACAGGCCGTAAAGAGTCAGGAACGTGGCATACATCACTGGCCCTGTTGTACTGTTTCTATCATATGTCTACAATGCACTTGAAATGCAGTTTGGTTTGATTGAATATGTCTTGATTTCAAATTCAATCAATCAATCAACCTAAGGAACGGGTCAGGAGTCGCACAACACACCTTCTATGAGATATTACCCATGCATCAACATCTGTTGCCAAGAAGAGCCCTGCGCATATCTGGCCAACATTGCTATGAGACAAGGTTTGCAGACAGTTTCTCACACACATTCACGAGAATTCAAGAGGCAGAGCTAAAAATTCCTCTCCCTGAAAGTAGGTGTACAACATTACTGTATGTTGAAAATAAAGTGTACCGTTTCCAATTGCCATAGGAGTACAGTATACTGGAAATCACATCACTGGCATCAACTGTCATTAAAATCATCCACTGGGTGTTGTGCCAGTTGGCATAATCGAAGCGAGTAAGTGATTATACTACTGGAAGAGGTTGTAATATACGTAATTCATTCATGTGCAAGACTGTACTCCCCGGAGTGTGAACTTGGCTACGCTGTAGACATGTAGAAACTATAATATATGCATATGCCCTAAGCAAATCCTTCTGTGCCGCCCTTCACAAGCCTATTTTACTCCCCCTAAGGCTCTACATCAGTATACTCATAGTATAACAGTTTGTGTCAGAGACTAGGGCAGTTTTGTAAAGTGACTGAAAATAACAAGAACATGCACATAGGCTTTACATGTGGTTTGGGTCAATCAAATGAGCCACTCTGCTGCAGGTCCGATGAACACTGGATATGTGTGTCTGTGTGTGTGTATGCATATGGGTGTGTTTGTGGCTGTACAGTAGGTTTGCCTTTTCCGATAGGCTATTTTTATTTACGTTTTGTAGACACATAAACATGTCTGCCATACATATTAAAGGCAAACGGTAGTGACACGACAGTAAATTATCTCCAAGTAGCCACATTTTAGTGCATTTCTCCTCATTCACTTTCTCGGAGCTCTGTAAGATAGTGCACTTGTCTTCTCTTGAAGAGACCTCTCGTAACATGCAATTAATCCCAAAGGTTAAAAGACTCACCCTCCGTGTATACTCACCCCCCCCCCCCCCCCCCCCCACAACTCCCTCTCTCAACCCTTTCGCCAGAAACAGGGTGTGTCAGGGCTGATCTCCTCTCAATCCTTTTCTACCAGTCTGACAGGACAGGCCACTCCTGCCAGCCACAGCCTCAAGGGAACCAAGGGAGAGGAAGGAGGAGGGAAAGGGAGAGAAGTGCAGGTAAAAGTGGGTATGTTCCAGGTGAATGCTCCTCCCCTCGGCTCTAGAGTAGGATAAAACCGCTGTGGTGCCAGACAGATCATCACTTGAGGGACTTGACTCTCCTTTTGAAGCCTCCTTGTCCTCTGTCCTACTTCTTTCGCTCTCTACCCCTCTCAATTTTTAGAGAATTCCAGGCTTGTAAAGAAGAGTCAACACTCCCCTAAAGTTTCAACGATGAGCTTCAGCAGGACAAGCTACACCAGCGGCGGCGGCGGCGGCATGGGCGGCGGCACCACCAGCATTCGCAGGAGCTTCACCAGCCAGTCTATGATTGCCCCCGGCTCCACCAGGATGAGCAGCGGATCCGTCCGTCGTTCCGGCGCCGGATTCGGCGGTGGCATGGGCATGGGCGGGGGCAGCGGCGGTGGCTTCAGCTACATCAGCAGCAGCAGCGCAGGTGGCTACGGTGGCGGTCTCGGCGCTGGATTCGGTGGTGGTATGGGTGGCGGATACCCCATCACAGCTGTCACAACCAACCAGAGCCTGCTGGCCCCCCTGAACCTGGAGATCGACCCCAACATCCAGGTGGTCCGCACCCACGAGAAGGAGCAGATCAAGACCCTCAACAACCGCTTCGCGTCCTTCATCGATAAGGTCAGTTCCTGTTAACTCTATATGACTCCACCACGCCTGCACTTCAAACACTGAGCATTCACAACGACATTGATGGCATGCTATTTTGCTATATATTATGTAATGAGCCAGATAAGTACCAGTACACATTTCCATTGACTTTCTCATGCACTGAATTTATTCTTAAAGAAAGTGAGCTTCAAGCCTGTATTAAAGCAGAATTATATTATACTGCTTTGCTTGTGTAGACTGCTTTGCTTGTGTGTACTATTTGCGGGCATACATGTCAAACTCTAACCAAATAGATATTTGACATTGACTACAGGGACACTGTGCAATGATCAGAATCAATGGAGTAAACCAGAAAGGCAACAAATACAAGCCTTTGTTCTCACCTCACATATTAGCATCCTAATATAACAGGATTTCCTGGCTGTATATAGCTAAGAAAAGACGATCTCAATATGCAGGAATGTTTATTTTTCTGTAGACTAAGCCCTTATGTCACAACTCCCCTTGTGAGCTCAATAATCTTACACTCTGGTTCAAAGAAAGAGAGAGGTAGGACACCAGGGCAGCTATGAATCTTATCTCTAATGCTGAATCCGTCAATGAATTTCGACCTTTGGGATTCTCTTATAATCTGTGCAAAAGCTGTTTCTGACTGCCCCTGTGTTTAACTTTCACAAAAGTTATTAAAGGTCTCTACCCAGGAGTTGATAGCCCGTCCTGTGACTGTAGCGGTCTCTTTGGCTGCTATCTAAACAAGGGTGGAGACCCGTCTCTTACCCCATGACTCACCCGATCTCATACCTGTGGGGTGTGGTCGTGTGGACCTTTCTACAGAGTGCCCACAGTCCAAAGTCTATGCCTGTCACCGTTGTCATGGGAGATGAGCATGTCCAGTGCAGTTGCAGTACAGTAAATCAACTTTCCCTTTTGTCTTTTCCAATGAAAGATGAACTCCATGTTTCCACCAGTCTCTAGGTATTTCCACCTGCACACCCCCCTATATGCCTTACTTGAGGTAGAGAATAAAATACACCCCCTTAATGGGCAGAGTCAACTCTCACAAGCAAGGCAAAGAACAATGTAAACACCTCTGTAAAGCCTTCAAAGCTGCTTTTGTCTTCTGTGGTTTATTTGCCACACCTAGTTTTTTTTTATGGTTGGAATGAATGCGTGGCCTTCACAGTGAAACAGAGCGAAAAGGAGATGACTCATAACTATGAGAGATAGGTAAAACATTTTAAAGCCATACACACACTGTGAGTCTGTCCTAGGCAGAGAAAGTTTGGATATGCTTTGGCATGCCGATAAACTCTCTTTTACTTGCCTATCTTTTGTTCTGAGAGTGAACAATGAGAGCTACACATCTCAGGGCAGTTTATCGATGGGATCAGGTTTCGTCTTGCCTCCCAGGATGTAGGCTTCTCAGCCTGGGTGTATACATGTAGATTGCCATATGTCATCATCGGTTAAATTAACAAGGTCTTGGACACTGACCGGCTGTTCAAGCCCAACCCTGTGATGCTATTTACACAGCTATGCAGGTACTGGTGTGGCTTTTACTGCAAGTCTGCTACAAGGTTGACTTCAGCTAAGTTATGTTTTTGCCACACCATTGGAGCCCAATTCGTTCTACTCCCTTTTAAAAATTGACAGAACTGATTCATTATTTTCATCACCAAGTCTACTCAGGCTGACAATTGAATTTGAATTTAGAGGCTATAAAGCCTTATTCATGGGCCATCCATCACCCATCCTCATTCATTAATGAACACGCATCCATTTATTCACTCACTCACTGACCATGTCCCTTTTGTCCCTGCAGGTGCGTTTCCTGGAGCAGCAGAACAAGATGCTGGAGACCAAGTGGAGCCTCCTGCAGGACCAGACCACCACCCGCTCCAACATCGACGCCATGTTTGAGGCCTACATCTCCAACCTGCGCAGACAGCTTGATGGTCTGGGCAACGAGAAGATGAAGCTGGAGGGGGAGCTGAAGAACATGCAGGGCCTGGTTGAGGACTTCAAGAACAAGTAGGTGTCGATATGTCGGCGGTGCTTCAAAAGTAGCCGTATTAGTATAAGCAATAACTTATGTTTAACCTCAGTGTAAGAAGCCACCCAGAGTGATGACTTTGCATGAAATATTGCCCTTTGCTTTGTCATCAGGTATGAAGATGAAATCAACAAACGTGCCTCAGTGGAGAACGAGTTTGTCCTGCTGAAGAAGGTGTGCAGGATATAACATGATGTCTTGTCATAACTCATATCAGAGTTAGAACCCATTTCAATTCCATTCCATTAACTACTCTCTCTCTCTCTCTCTCTCTCTCACACACACATTCTCTCGCTCTCGCTAGGATGTTGATGGTGCCTACATGAACAAGGTGGAGCTGGAGGCCAAGGTTGACGCGCTTCAGGATGAGATCAACTTCCTCAGGGCCATCTACGAGGCGGTACGAACCATTCATTAACATTTTCAACATTCATTAACATTTTCAACAATCATTAACTTTTTCACATTTACCATGCAACACATAAGTCTTCCATATCTGAATCTTGGAGAGCTTCAACACTACATGATAGTCAGTGAATCAGATGTTGTCTCTATCCTCTCTTGGTTCTTCAGGAGCTAAATGAGCTGCAGGGCCAGATCAAGGACACCTCTGTTGTGGTGGAGATGGACAACAGCCGTAACCTGGACATGGACTCCATCGTGGCTGAAGTGCGCGCCCAGTACGAGGACATCGCCAACCGCAGCAGAGCTGAGGCCGAGACCTGGTACAAGCAGAAGGTAAGCAGAGTTTGAACATGAACAGAGTTTACCAGGACACTTTTGGCCAAAATAAGCTAAATTACTGTGAGCGCTTCCGCAATCTTCACCTCCCTCATTTACATTTTCTTACATTTCTTCCTCACTTTTCTCAGTATGAGGAGATGCAGAGCTCTGCTGGACAGTATGGTGAGGACCTCCGCTCAACCAAGGCTGAGATTGCTGAGATAAACCGCATGATTTCTCGTCTCCAGAATGAGATTGAGTCTGTCAAGGGACAGGTGAGGGTGCCAGCTAATTTCAGAACCTCTTTTATGAGGATTGTCCATAAATAGCTGATGTCCAAGCAAGATGGTTCATAGCACTAGCGTATTACCATTAGCTGCTAATCCATGCTTCTACAGTGGATACAGGCTAATGCTAATGAGCATTGCTAATAGCTCGAGGTTAATGCTAATGCACCATTCTCTTTTACCACAGCGGGCCAACCTTGAGGCTCAGATCGCTGAGGCAGAGGAGCGCGGTGAGATGGCGGTGAAGGACGCCAAGCTCCGCATCAAGGACCTGGAGGATGCCCTCCAGAGAGCCAAGCAGGACATGGCCCGCCAGGTGCGTGAGTACCAGGAGCTGATGAACGTCAAGCTGGCCCTGGACATTGAAATTGCCACCTACAGGAAGCTGCTGGAAGGAGAGGAAAGCAGGTGAGTTAAAGCTGGATAGTTGAGACATTAGCCTCTTAGCTTAGCATGTTATGAATGACAGTTAGCATATTTGATCAACTTTCCATCCAAACTTCAATAACATTGGACGTATCTATTTACAGAATATCCTCCGGTGGTACGTCTGCAACAATCCATGTGCAGCAGACCTCTGGCGGCAGTAAGTACCATTTGATTTCATTTCTAACTGTGTCCCCTAGTTCAGATCATTTTACGTTATGCTGAGGAATACACATGGACTTTGCCATGCATCATTGAAACCGAAATATCCTCTAGCTTTACAGCCGATTAAACTGATCCCACTCTATCTCTCTGTACCCAGACTACTCCGCCGGAAGCTCAGGTGGATTCGGCTATGGCGGCGGCAGCGGAAGCTACGGCGGCGGCGGCTTTGGCGGCAGCAGCAGCAGCTTTGGCGGCGGCAGCAGCTTTGGTGGCGGCAGCAGCTTTGGCAGCGGCGGAGGTGCCACCATCACCAAGTCTGTGACATCCACCAGCTCCAGCAGACGTTTCTAGAGACCTTCAACTCTGTACCAATCCACGGTGGTACGCAGTACTCTTAGACACAGCAATATCCCTGTTGAGTTAAAAGTGATGGGGGAATGCCTAGCGAACCTGATGATTTGCAATGAGATTGATGACATGTATTTACGTTTATTTTTCAATCCCTCCCAGGACAGAGAAATAAGAATAGGGACATTGAATTATACTGCCTTGACAGTGATTCGCTGGAAAACAATGAATGTATCAATGTGTTCATCCAGGATCAATAGCTGTTCTCCCCTCATTCACATGTACTCTTCACCATGTTTAACAAGGCCTACATTCCTATCTTTCTGCACTGACGAATAAGGATTAGGAAGAAAAAAAAAAGAGAAAAAAAAGAGTAAACTCTTGAGGGAAAAGTTTAAACCAGCTATAAAGAAAGCTTGCTCGGGATCCTCCTTGTATCTTTGTCAGCTTGTATGTTGCATCTAAATACATCAGTGGTTGTTGGGCATATTGTTCTAGCGTCACACTCATAGGCGGCAGTGCCATGGACATAATCAATCAACTATGGACACTTGCTGATTTGGCAGCTGAACAGAGAAAACACTCCCACCCTTGTGGGAATACCCTCATATTTCTTTAAGGTGATTTATGAATGATATGAAAGCGATTATGTCATGTGTTCTCGTAAACAAAAATAGGCCTTGTTACTAACACATGACCTGTCTCTTTCATAGTGTACTGAAGTAGCCATGCAGAAGAGCCTGTAGTCAATCTTCACTCGCATAACTCTAAAGGAAATACATTGTTGTCAGAGGTTTACATTTTAGAGAGGTTTCCTGTAAATAGTTTTCTTCTGTGCTTGGTTTAGCTTTTTATGACCACTGGAATGAAACGATGTTGTGACCAGATTTATTTGTCAAAGTTTTCTCAACAACCTACATAATTTGTGTCAATTGACTTTTTAACATGGAAAAAAGAGATCAATAATCACTGCCTGCTGTCTCTTACTTTTATTTTTTTTGTTGTTGTCTTTTTTCTGAATTGTGTGTGCTTCCCATGCATCTCTGGCACCATCTAGCGCATCCTTTGATCAAATGAAACTACAATGTTGAGCATTTTGGAATTTCAGAGTATTCAACCACATTAAACTGATAACTGATTATTCGTATGAATAAAATACTGATCATTTGCTGAATACAACAAGCACTCAAAAACCCAGTTAGTTGCCGGTCATTGTCTTATGAAGGGACACATCAAACACATAATTAAAGACAACATCCAAAGTTAAAACCCACTGTTTTATCTCACGTTCATTTCCTATACAACAATTGAGTTTGATTGAACTACACTGCTCAAAGAAATAAAGGGAACACCAAAATAACACATCCTAGATCTGAATGAATGAAATATTTTTATTAAATACTTTTTTCTTTACATAGTTGAATGTGCTGACAACAAAATCACACAAAAATTATCAATGGAAATCAAATTTATCAACCCATGGAGGTCTGGATTTGGAGTCACACTCAAAATTAAAGTGGAAAACCACACTACAGGCTGATCCAACTTTGATGTAATGTCCTTAAAACAAGTCAAAATGAGGCTCAGTAGTGTGTGTGGCCTCCACGTGCCTGTATGACCTCCCTACAATGCCTGGGCATGCTCCTGATGAGGTGGCAGATGGTCTCCTGAGGGATCTCCTCCCAGACCTGGACTAAAGCATCCGCCAACTCCTGGACAGTCTGTGGTGCAACGTGGCGTTGGTGGATGGAGCGAGACATGATGTCCCAGATGTGCTCAATTGGATTCAGGTCTGGGGAACGGGCGGGCCAGTCCATAGCATCAATGCCTTCCTCTTGCAGGAACTGCTGACACACTCCAGCCACATGAGGTCTAGCATTGTCTTGCATTAGGAGGAACCCAGGGCCAACCGCACCAGCATATGGTCTCACAAGGGGTCTGAGGATCTCATCTCGGTACCTAATGGCAGTCAAGCTACCTCTGGCGAGCACATGGAGGGCTGTGCGGCCCCCCAAAGAATGCCACCCCACACCATGATTGACCCACCGCCAAACCGGTCATGCTGGAGGATGTTGCAGGCAGTAGAACATTCTCCACGGCGTCTCCAGACTGTCACGTCTGTCACATGTGCTCAGTGTGAACCTGCTTTCATCTGTGAAGAGCATAGGGCGCCAGTGGTGAATTTGCCAATCTTGGTGTTCTCTGGTAAATGCCAAACGTCCTGCACGGTGTTGGGCTGTAAGCACAACCCCCACCTGTGGACGTCGGGCCCTCATTCCACCCTCATGGAGTCTGTTTCTGACCGTTTGAGCAGACACATGCACATTTGTGGCCTGCTGGAGGTCATTTTGCAGGGCTCTGGCAGTGCTCCTCCTTGCACAAAGGAGGAGATAGCGGTCCTGCTGCTGGGTTGTTGCCCTCCTATGGCATCCTCCACGTCTCCTGATGTACTGGCCTGTCTCCTGGTAGCGCCTCCATGTTCTGGACACTACACTGACAGACACAGCAAACCTTCTTGCCACAGCTCGCAATGATGTGCCATCCTGGATGAGCTGCACTACCTGAGCCACTTGTGTGGGTTGTAGACTCCGTCTCATGCTACCACTAGAGTGAAAGCACCGCCAGCATTCAAAAGTGACCAAAACATCAGCCAGGAAGCATAGGAACTGAGAAGTGGTCTGTAGTCACCAGCTGCAGAACCACTTCTTTATTGGGGGTGTCTTGCTAATTGCCTATAATTTCCCCTTGTTGTGTATTCTATTTGCACAACAGCATGTGAAATGTATTGTCAATCAGTGTTGCTTCCTAAGTGGACAGTTTGATTTCACAGAAGTGTGATTCACTTGGAGTTACATTGTGTTGTTTAAGTGTTCCCTTTATTTTTTTGAGCAGTGTATTTATGACTTCCTGTCCTCCTCAAGACAGTCTTATTAGATTGCATTACAGAAGCATAATCACAGACATACTGTAGTAGTGGTTCCTCATGTTACTAGAACAAAAAAAGACCATGATTTTCACAACATTTAATCCATAGAAGGACCTGTTGAAGGAAAGATTGTTGACATATATTTGACACAAAAGATCATTGGGAAATAATTAATTTAAGTTAGAATATTCTATGACACTTTGGCCTAACCCAGGCCTCCTTTAAGACTCCATGTTTCATCTGTAGGTGCTATAAAGCGATTGTTGGTGTGAAGCTTCTCCCCTTGCTCTGTAATATGAGTAGTATTTTGATTTCAATAACACATTTCTAACATAAATGTATAAATATTGAAAAATGTAAACGTGCATATTGAAAATATCACATTTTTGATTGAGCTAAGTATTCTATTTATTGTTGAACATAATATGCTCTACAGACATATCAACATTCAAGAGTGGGATCTCTGCTACTTTTAAAGCTATGATCCAATTTGTAAGCATCACCAACACAGTGAATGTGAAAATGTATAAAAAATGGTCGCCCTCTGTGTTGGTGCTTTGCAGGATGTCCAAGGAGGGCTGTGATTGGCTACATTGCCTACCAAGCCAATTTCTCTGTATAAAATGGGCCCTAACGTTACGACTAGCAGAGAACCCACTTTGGGACATTAATACGTTCGTGGAGTAATTTTTAGTGAAAATCCCCAAAATCATGGTATTTTTTAGTTTTAGTTTCGTGAGGAAACACCTATAGGGCAAATTACAAATGTCACCCTACTCCCCACTGGGCACAGACGTAAATTAAGCGTTTATTCCACGTTGGTTCAACATAATTTCACTGAAAGGACATGGAAATAACATTGTTTCAACCAGTGTGTGCCCAGTGGATCCCTTTACTGGCAACAACTTCTTCACCAGAGCCACATGACTGGTAGAAAGTAGGACACTACCTTATATAAAAGGTTTAGGGTGACGTTTCAGATAGGCCCATATGTTTTATTTAATTGTAAATACACAAAAAGTTTACTGCATAGGGATTGTATGGAGATTTTCGTGCGGTGCTTCCTGCATGTTTCTAGACACTCTCTCCATTCCAGGTGAGGCCTCTGGGTCAGCTGTGGACACCCCTTGAGAAGTGACAGCATTTGCTGTCTCCCCCTTCTGGACACGATAGACACACATATACACTAATATGGCTGCTCCAGATACGGTTGTGAGGAGAGCCGTGATGATGAGTCCAACATTTGGTTTGTACCATTCTGTTGAAAGTGAACGGAGAACACAAGAGTTACTGTGAAATCTGAGCATTGGGTATGGAGTGTAAGATAATTCAGACAATCGCTATACAAGCAGATTGCACTGTACCAATCGGTTACAGTACAGAGTAGGGGAGAGGCGGACATACTGTGAATACCTATACAAGAGATGGAGTTGCTTTTAGTTAAGCGAGAAAACATAGGTACTCACTGCTCACGAAGATCCTCACTGAGGACACACTCTGTTCAGACCCTCTAATTCTACAGGCATACTCTCCTGATAAGACAGGCGCATGAAGCATGGTCCTCATTTCTTCTCCTGAGGCGATTTGCACGTTGTCGATTGTGTTAATGTACGAATCTATGGAGACCCTCGTCAAGTCCATGAAAAGCTGAGAAAAATGACAAGAAGAAACATTACAAATTGAGTTGTTGTTGACGTTATACAGTATTTGCATACCACCAGTACTCTGCCCTACAAAGGCAAACATGCAGTAACTACACTTTTGGTCAAAATGTAGGTAAGACTGAAATCAGGCGTTATAGTATGTGTTTTATCGTGTGACAAAGTGTCCTGGTTCAATTACGTTCAGTTTCAGAGAACATGGAGTGTGAAATATGCAGTAACTGCAAAATCCAAGTTACTGCACTTTGGCTTTGTTCCATTATGTTTTGACAGCATTTACCAACTCTGCCATACACAGGCAAAGTGCAGTAACTATGCAAACAGTGAAACTGAGAAAAATGGCTATAACGTTTATTTGCTGTCCAGCCAATATGGTGTAGATAAGTAATAATGCACTTTTGTATTATCTTATTATAAAGGGATTTTTTTATGCACAGAAATCATGACAACTGATTTGACCTAGTATTCACAGTATGTCCGCCTATGTCAAATAAATGACCATACAAAGTCAAACAGCAAAACAATAAGAAAGTTGGATACACACATTTAGATTGTAGATATTGCACAAAGTAAAAAATATGTTTGAGGTATAATTATTCTGCGTGATGAAAATAGTCCTTACCTTTTGACAAAAAATGGTTGTGAGGGTTACTACAATACAACATTCAAAACATGAAAAGATAACTACATAAAACCATTAAATACAGTTGGAATGTGCACTGAACAAACATATAAATGCAACATGTAAAGTGTTGGTCCCATTGTTGAGCTGAAATAAAATATCCCCGAAATGTGCATAAATGTGTTACCATCCCTGTTAGTGAAACATTTTTCTTTGCCAAGATACTCCATCCACCTGACAGGTGTGGCCCATCAAAAAGTTGATTAAACACCATGATCATTAAATAGGTGCACCTTGTGCTGGGACAATAAAATGCCACTCTCTGATGTGCAGTCACACAATGCCACAGATGTATTCAAGTTGACGGAGCGTGCAATTGGCATGCTAACTGCAGGAATTTCCACCAGAGCTGTTGTCAGAGAATGCAATGTTCTCTACCATAAGCCGCGTTATGTAATTTTATAGGATTTTGCAGTACGTCCAACCGGTCTCACAACCACAGAACACATGTATGGAGTTGTGTGGGCGAGCTGTTTGCTGATGTCAAAGTTGTAAACAGAGTGCCCCATGGTTGCGGTGGGGTTATGGTATGGGCAGGCATAAGCTACGGACAACAAACACAATTGCAGTTTATCGATAGCAATTTGAATGCACAGAGATACCGTGATGAGATCCTGAGGCCTATTTTCGCCATCACCTCATGTTTCAGCTTGATAATGCACCTCCCCATGTCGCAAGGATCTGTACACAATTCCTGGAAGCTGAAAATGTCCCAGATAATTCATGGCCTGCATACTCGCCAGACTTGTCACCCATTGAGCATGTTTGGAATGGTCTGGATCGACTTGCACGACAGCGTGTTCCAGTTCCCGCCAATGTCCAGAAAACTTTGCACAACCATTGAAGATGAGTGGGACAACATTCCACAGGTCATAATCAACAGCCTGATCAACTCTATGAGAAGGAGATGTCGCGCCGCTTGAGACAAATGGTGGTCACAACCAGATACTGACTGGTTACTGGTCACACCAATGTCTCAAGGTATTTGTGACCAACAGATGAATATCTGCATTCCCAGTCATGTGAAATCCATACATTTGGGCCTAATGAATTCATTTCAATTGACCGATTTCCTTATATGAACTGAAACTCAGTAAAATCGTTGATATTGTTGCATGTTGTATTTATATTTTTGTTAAGTAAAGTTAGACCTCTCAAACGGTTTCCATCAAACAGAAAAATACAGTTAGATTGTAGATACTGCACTTTGCCTTTGCATTACCCATATAGTTGTTTATCGGTGGGTCCTCTGCGGGACTAACATAGGCTAATGCGATTAGCTTGAGGTTGTAAGTAACAAGAACATTTCATAGGACATAGACATATCTGATATTGGCAGAAAGTTTACATTCTTGTTAATCTAACGGCACTGTCCAATTTACAGTAGCTATTACAGTGAAAAAATAATTATTTTTTATTTTTTTACCTTTCTTTAACTAGTCAAGTCAGTTAAGAACAAATTCTTATTTTCAATGATGGCCTAGGAACAGTGGGTTAACTGCCTTGTTCAGGGGCAGAATTACAGATTTCTACCTTGTCAGCTCAGGGATTCAAATCTTGCAACCTTTCGGTTACTAGTCCAACGCTCTAACCACTAGGCTACCTGCCGCAATGCCATGCTATTGTTTGAGGAGAGTGCACAATTTTGAACATGCAAAGTAATTAATAAACCAATTAGGCACATTTGGGCAGTCTTGATACAATTTTTTTTTACAGAAATGCAATGGTTCATTGGATCAGTCCAAAACTTTGCGCATACAATGATGTCATCTAGTGGCCAAAATCTAAATTACAGCTGGGCTGGAATAATACATGATTGCCTTTCTCTTGCATTTCAAAGATGGTACCAAAAAAACCGTTTGGTTTTTTCTTTTTATTATCTTTTACCAGATCTATTGTGTTATATTCTCCTACATTCCTTTCACATTTCCACAAACTTCAAAGTGTTTCCTTTAAAATGGTACTAAGAATATGCATATCCTTGTTACAAGCAGTTAGATATGGGTATGTCATTTTAGGCGAAAATTGAAAAAAGGGTGTGATCCTGAAGAGGTTTTAAGGTCATAAATTAGCAGAGTGTAGTAATAGCATTTTATGGTTCAGAGGTCAGATCAGTGGGCATGGTTGATAAGAATTACTTCAATAATAAGATGATACATCACTGCATTATCACTTATCTACCTACAACTTATTTGGCTGGTTAGCAAAAAATAACTTTAAAACCCTTTTTCTCAGTTTCACTGTTAGCGTAGTTACTAGTATTATAGGGAGCTACAGTGTTACCTTTTCCGTACCAAACCAAGGGGCATTGAACATGCAGGACAATTCCAACGAGTGCTCATCACTGATGTCGACTCTCGATACCTCTCTGTAGCCTGTGACTGAGATCTTAGTAGTTGGCAGAGCATCTACAGGCAGAGGAAGAGAATTTGAAAAATAATCCTGACCAAAAAAAATATAATATAATATATATAATAAATATATATATAAATATAAATAAATAAATAAATATAATAAAATATAAAAATGAACAAATCTTCAAAAGACAAGTATCTGGTCAAAACAGTGTCACAAAACATTAGGTAACGCCTTTACAGAGTGTTTCCCAATCCTGGGGACCCAAAGGGGTGAATTTATTTTTCATAACCAACAATAAAACACCTGATTCAATTTATCAAAAGCTTGATGAGCAGTTTTTAAGTTATAAACAAACATGTGCAGACCTTTGGATCCCCAGGACCAGGATTGGGAAAAATCCTGTACTGACGGCAATTTAACAACCAACAACCTGTTAAAGAGTTGTACAGAATTAACACCAACCAACATAACTTGATGAAGAATGCACTCTCTCCCACCTGAGCAAACTATTTTCACCCCCTTCCTTGAGTTAGAAAGGGGCTGCACTGCATCAATCTGACACTCCCTGAGTCGTCCCTCGCCTCCTCTGCACAATATGGAACCGATGGAGAAGTCAACCTTATGGTTGTAGTCTTGCTTCGTCGAGACGGAAGATAGTGTCCCACAGCCCAGCTCTCGACAAACCACGATACCCATTGCCCAGTTCCAGCTTTCTATCTGTTGGCACACAGGGCCCCAGCTGCCTCTGACCTGCACCTCCAGTTGTCCCAGACACTTGGAGCCCTGATACTGGGGCACAAGACGGATAGGCGCCTCCTCTGTGAGAAGCGGGGTGGAGAGTCAGAGGACATATTACATATTCGACAAGTGACTTTTTAGTTAGTAATTTGAATCTGGTCATATACAGTATAACAAATAAAGAAGGAAAGTCACACAGTCATATACTGAATGCTCACATAAAATGTACTGGTAAACCGGCGTTTCGGCACGCATTGACTTCTTGAAGAGGGCACTGAGTGCTGAAACGTTTGTTTACCCAGTAAATTGTTGTGAACATACAGTACATGACCGTGTGACTTTCCTTCGTCATTAAATAGCTGGGAGAATATACAGGTGTCGACTTTCTTTCATATTTTTATCAAGTTTACTCTCCCTTAGTTAGCACCTCTAGAAATAGTTTTTGGTTGGGCGTCAGCTCATGTTTATTTAAAAAAAAATTGCCAACACATTACATTACAGTACAACACAGCATTATTGCTGTAGGCCTATCGACTATTAACTATTCCTGAGCTCATACACCAACCTGCAATAGCTGGGAGGGAACTGGAGGGAGGAGAGAGGTAAATATGCTGGTTGAAGTCCACAATCTCCAGTCTGCAGACAAACTCGAAGTTTTCTGTGCTGTCCACTAGCCACCTGGTCAGTGTGATGGAATCGTGGCTGTCAAGAAGGGCCGCTGACCCCTTAAACTTAAAGATCTCGTTTCCCACAGTAACAGGCAGCTGTCTGTAGTAAAGGGCCAGGGTTCTGTTGGGGAAGTGGGTGGTAGTTTGGCAGCTGATGGTGTAGTTTCCTCCGATGGGTATGAAGGCGGGCACCACCAAAATTGGCCCTGGAAGAGAGGCTATTCGAGTGTCGAAGACAGATGGAAAGATATAAGAGAGTCAGAGAGATAGGACAGTGAATGTCATACATTTATTGATTATAGTTCTCTTTAAGTCTTTCTCTCTTGGCTATTTCTTTCTTTGTAGATTTCAGTAATCATAATGATTCAGGGATCGATTCAAGCCTTATTGCGACGACTCGTAATTGCCACTTGATTGACAGCTGATCTCTCGTTAAACCATCAATACAAGGTAAATATCACCCGCACAGCTGATCTCAATTGCAACCATTATCCACTACCAATTTAACGCCCCATAAAGGCGCTTGCAGACAGGCAAATTGAACCGTCAGAAAATCTGCCTAACGTGTGTAGAGACCAGCGGTCCTGGTTGTTGTCAGCTCGAATGCTGTCATTAAAACATTGTTTGATTGGTTGATGAATTCTGCTCTTTGGTCAACCATGTGCGGCTTCAAGACTTCAGCTAATTTCATTTTTTGGCGCCACGAGCGCCGAGCCAACGGCGCCGCTCACGGGTGCGAGCAACATGAACTGCGCCGCTTGCAAAACTACTTGCATTTTGGCTGCCTGCCTTCCTACCCCCACTAAGTCTATGAGACCTTCACAAGTTACCGCGGCCCACCTGTAAGCGCCTTTATCAGGGATCGAGGTACGACCCAAGTGCAGAATGTGTGAAGTAACAATGTTTATTGTAACCGCAGGGGCAGGCAAACGACAGGTCAAGGCAGGCGGGGGTCGATAATCTAGAGCAGAGGCACAAGACGGCAGATACAAGACGACAGGCAGACTCAGGGTCAGGTCAGGCAGAGGTCAGTAATCCAGAGGCGGAGCAAAGGTACAGGATGGCAGGAAGGCTCAGAGGCAGGCAGTGGTCAGGCGGGAACAGGGTCAGGACTGGCAAATGTCAAAAACCAGGAGGACGAGAAAAGAGAGACTAGGGCCAACCAGGAGCTGAGACAAAATGCTGGTAGGCTTGAACAAACAAGATGAACTGGCAACAGACAGACAGAAAACACAGGTATAAATACACAGGGGATAATGGGGAAGATGGGCGACACCTAGAGGGGGGTGGAGACAAGCATAGAGACAGGTGAAACATATCGGGGCGTGACAGCCTTAACATGGATGTCTTTTTATCTTTCATCAGAGACACTGGATATAATGTCGAGAAGCTTGTGTCTCTGCCCTAACAATAGGGTTTGTTGTCCACAGAGTGAAACGGCGGGCTGTCAAGCCCTCGCCTATTCCTCTCTTTGCATTGGTGGATACTTCTCGTTATTTTAATACTTTTTTGAATACTCAATGGATGTTCACGTCAACCGCCTGTATTCAATGGAGCGTAAGATGCTATGCTAGCCTCATGAATATGCATAGACCGCCTCAAACGCCGATACAAAGTGCTTTTTTTCAAAGTTCCCGGGATGTCACGTGCATCACACTCACCGACCAGTTTATTACGCACACCACCCCGTTCACGATAATGGATCTCTCCTACAGAAAGTGAGACACGTGGCCGTGGCTGGCTATATAAAGCAGGCTGACAAGCGTCAAGGCATTCAGTTACAGTTAGAAAGGGAAAAACAAGTGACCTAAGGTTCTTTGAGCAAGAATCGTGCAAGCTAACGGGCGGGCAACAAAAAGACAAATAATGGTGCAGTGCAACAGTGGCGTGCATAGGGCCTCCCGGGTGGCGCAGTGGTTAAGGGCGCTGTACTGCAGCGCCAGCTGTGCCATCAGAGTCCCTGGGTTCGCGCCCAGGCTCTGTCGTAACCGGCCGCGACCGGGAGGTCCGTGGGGCGACGCACAATTGGCCTAGCGTCGTCCGGGTTAGGGAGGGATTGGTCGGTAGGGATCTCCTTGTCTCATCGCCGGGTGCAGTGCTCGCTAGCCAAGGTTGCCAGGTGCACGGTGTAGCCTCCGACACATTGGTGCGGGTTGGCCTAGCGTCGTGTATCGGAGGACGCATGACATTCAACCTTCGTCTCTCCCGAGCCCGTACGGGAGTTGTAGCAATGAGACAAGGTAGTAGCTACTACAACAATTGGATACCACACAATTGGGGAGAAAAAGGGGTAAAATAAAAAATAAAAAACAGTGGCGTGCATAACGGCATCTCGGAACACACAACTCGTCGATCTTTGACGCTAATGGGCTATTGCAGCAGACGACCACACCGAGTTCCACAACTATCAGCTATAAAAAAGAAGGGGCTCCAGTGGGCACATGATCACCAACACGGGACATTTGAGGAGTGGAAAGAGTTCAGTTTACTTGAGTGGCCTGCGCAGTCCCCAGAGCCTCTTTGAGATGAGACGGAATGGGATGTTTGTAGCATGAATGTGCTGCCGTCCAATCTGCAGCAACTGCGTGATGCCATTATGTTAGCATGGAACAACATCCCCGTGGAACATTTCCCGACACCTTGTAGAATGCCCCCCAAAATTCAGGCAGTTCTGGAGGCAAAGGGGGGTCCGACCCAGTACTAAATGGTTGTACCTAATACTGTCCGGTGAGTGCATTACAAAACTTCTACGAGATCAAATAAGCCTCACATATCAAAATAGCAATACATTTTCGTCTTGACTAAATTCGACAGTCTCTCATTGTCCCCCATACAAAAACTCCTCACTAGCTTAATAATGAGTGATCTGCTTAACATGTACCAAACCGCGCCAAACCGCGCTTCTTAATACCCGCCCGCTTAACCCCGAAGCCAGCTGCACTAATGTGTTGGAGGAAACACCATTCAACTGACGACCGCGAGGCTCGCAAACAAATAATGCACAACTAATCCTGAAACTAAAATACTGTAGCAACCTTAGTTCAACACCTAGCGTTTGTCTCTTGGGGAGACTAAAAGAGGTATAGTTCAACCACAATCTGAGAGGAAGTTGTGTATCTCTTTACTGGAAGTTTATTTACATTTTTTTAAGTGAAGAGGGGCACCCGTTAAACATGACATTTGTATGCCCTCATGATAATCTGTAATAAGAGAGTTAGACATTATGACACACTTACAGATGGTAAGGTTGGCTGGATTGCTTTTTCCCGACACATCTCCAGTATTGCTGGCATTGTACCAGCATACGTAGATCCCCTCATTGGCTGCAATGGCTTTCGTGGTAAACCTGACATCATCTCTGTTTTGTATAGTGAGGGAATGTACTGCAGAGAGGGATTGGTTGTCCCAGCTAAAAGAGACAGTTATTGGCAATCTGACGTTTGTCGGAAGTGTGCAGATCAGCTCCACGTCTGAGAAAAGTTGGATGTTGCGGCCAAAACGGGGGCGGTAGAAAGAGAGCGAGGGGGCTAGAAGAGGGCCTGTGGAAGAGTGAGAAAAGTGTGCAATCACTACAAAGGTACAGCAACACACACACCACAGGAGGCTGCTGATGGGAGGGTAGCTCATAATAATGGCTAGAATGCAGTGAATGCAACGGTATCAAACATATGGAAACCTTGTGTTTGTCGTGTTCGATTCCATTTATTCTGTTCCAGCCATGACTAAGATCCCATCCTCCCCAATTAAAGTCCAAAGAACCGCCTATCACACACACACACACCTTGTTTTTCAATACATCATATTGCCTGTGGGTTACACAGTGCCATGAAAATGTACTCGGTTGCAGGATTTTCACATTTCATAGTGTTAGATGGATCCAGCCTTGCAAAACGTTTATGAAACCAGGAAAACACCCCTTTACACTGATGCTTGCTACATAGGTGACCACACTACAGCTTTCCAGTTAATCACAACGCATGACTTGTGAAGAGGATGTTGCTTTACAGAAGCATATTCTGATACAATGCAAAGTATACAACATTATTAAGGGAAACTGTTACAAGCTGTTTTCCTGTGTTATAGTTGCAGCCATGGGTGTAATCATTACTCCAAACAGTTGCAATTCATGTTGCAACTAAAACTAGCGTTTCTACAACCCCAGTTGTTTATTTAAAAAAAAAAAATAATGTTCGGTATTTCCATCATTATCCACTAGGTTTGCTGCAAATTCAAAATCCTAGGAAATGTTATTTAATTGACACAATCAATATTATTTATAATATTATTATCATTGCATTGTTGGAAAGAGGTCTCAAGGTTAAACATTTCACTGTACTGTTTTACACTTGCGCTTATGGCGAAAAGAAAGTTGTGTGAACTTAACTGAGTGTGTCTCCCATAGACACCAATAGATGGGATTCGGTGAAAATGCGTGTCGATAGAGCCGGAAGCCGTGCATTGTTATGATTCTGAATGGTCAGATAGCTAGCAACATTGACAAGAAGCTGCCATGTGGGGAATCGTAGGTGTCTCGTTTCATCTAGTTTTGTCTTGTTCATGATACCATGACTTGTTTTGACTTATTTCATGTCAATGCTAATATGGCTATAATTCACTAGCTAGCTAACCAACATCTGTAACAATATATTTGAGTGTGCTCATTGTGCAATAGTTGCCCACCCGTCGGTTTTGTTGCTACACAACCAACCAGTCTGCAATAGCAGTTGGGTCTGGTCTACTTAGTATATGGACTTTTATTCAACCAGGAAAAAAGCTGAGTGTGGTGTCTCGCTTCTTCTTCCGTCTCTGATTAAGATTCATAGAACTACGCCTCCCCTGGCTTAATAAGGCGTGGGGATACATAGGTTCGGTTTGAACATCTGTGCTCGCATACTCCCTAAAGACCTACACTTGAAAACGAGAAAAAAGTGTAAATATTATTATTTGTCCCTCTTGAGCCATAACACTTCCTCAAAATAGTCAGAATTAAATCAAGAAATCGGTCATTCATTTTGCCAAGGAGGTCTTAGTCGCACAATTTTACATCTAACTAAGATGTTTGGTGGAGCATTTCTAAAATGAAAATATTTACATGAAAATTAGTCGTCTCTCGTTGAATGAAAACAAATAAAACACTTCATTTAAGAATCCCGTCCGTAGTTCCACTCCTACTGTTGACCAATCACCAACAGAGGGGAGTAAACTTTGGCTATCTAAATTCAACTTGCCTCAAGAAAGCCGAGAAAACCCAGCCGAAGACCAAAACGTCACAAAAATGTGTCATAATATATGCGCAAACTATTTCGACTGGGAAGTATATGGTAAGCTTTAGGCGATTCCCCCACCAAACACTCACACACAACCAGACATTTATTTATTTTAGACCGCTTGTGTCAGGTAAATATAATTTTATACATGCAGCAAACCTAGTGAATAATGCTTGTAAAAACTTAACCCATAAAAATCAACCAAAACAACTGGCCCTACTTATAGTGCACTGTATGTCTGATTACTGTATCAGCTACATTATGAACATAATGACATGTTCTTCAGTGATATTCTACTAACTATACATAATGTATAATACTGTACATAATGCGCCTTATTCTCTCTCACATCGGGAACATAGATTAATTTACATACAACTGTGTATGGAGAGAAACAACCAGTTTTAACAAGCATATTTGGAAATATGCAAGAGAGAGCATGCTTACCCTGAGTCCAAGCCACCCTGGCTGACTGCCCAAGCCACAAGATGGTGAGCACTGGGTGAGAAGGAGAGGAAAGTGACATTTTGGTGTTGGGTAACTGCTTCAACTTCCCTCCCCACAACTTACTGATAGTGAATATTCTTTAAACCATACACTGAACTCTAACATATATTCTGACCACACCGATCTGTTGAATAGAAAAACAAATGATAAAAAAAACAGCGAGGTCCAAAAGGATTTGGACCGTGACACATTTGTTGTTTTGGCTCTGTACTCAAGCACTTTGGATTTGAAATGATACAAAGTGCAGACTGTCAGCTTTAATTTGATGATATTTTCATTCATATCGAGTGAACTGTTCAGAAATTACACCACTTTTTTGTGTAAAGCCCCCCCCCCCCCCCCCCCGCAAAAAAAACCCCAACTATTTGGACAATTCACTTAAATATGTCTATTAAAGTAATCAAAAGTTTACTACTTGGTCCCTCTATTCCTAGCGCACAATGACTACATCAAGCTAGTGACTACAAACTTACAGAGGCACAAAGATCATACCCCAAGACATTACCAATAACAAGGAATGATAGCATTGTTTGGGGATGTATGATATTTATGCCTTCAAATTTCTCACTCATCATTATTCACGATTAATTCAGGATTATCTGTAATCATGGTAGCAGCCATATTATTGTAGAGGTGTTCAGAAACATATCCTATTCTTATTTACAATAAAAGTTATTACAAAATTACACAATACAATATTTACCATTAATTTCTGTTGGGCACAAAATAATCAGAAACACAGCCAAAACAAGTTTGTAGAAATCTTAGGAAGTCTCAAGGTTTTGCTCAACCGAGGTAGCGTATCTAATGTTAAACTGTAGACCACACTATTTACCAAGAGTTTTCATCTCTAATCTTCATAGCTGTCTATTTACCACCACAAACCAAATACTTTGGTTCACTAAAATGAGGGGGTATGTAGAAAAATACCTGTAATTTCGAAACGGTTCACCAGATATGGATGAAAATACCCTCAAATTAAAGCTGAGTCTGCACAGAGCCAAAACAACAACACTTGTTACTGTCCAAATACTTTTAGACTTCACTGTATATAAAACAGGTCATTATTTAAAGATATTAAAAATAAAAATGCTTTGTAAATTAAGTGCCGACAAAGAATAATGGGGTGCCAACAAAGTTAGTTTGCTCTGTTTATGTTCATGCTGTAAGACAGTACATGTACAATGTATGTATACTTATATACTGTAGGATAAATAAGTATTTGTACATATGAATGCACTGAAAGCTGTCATTTTTATATTCAATCAAACCCTTTACAAATGAATGAAAGTTTACAAAATTATAAATGTTAACATTTAAACAGTCCTCAGCATTGTGGTTAATTGTTTAAAAAAGAAATGTCCATCCATATAAATGTCCATATTGAACAAATACTCTTTAGATGTATTGCCATACATAAAAATGTACCTGTTACGCTGAACATCGCCATGGTGAATGAAACTGACGAGAATAACTGGTCCATAAATTCCAGAAAATAGATTTGAGCAATAGCAAATGGGGAAGATGTCAACTTCCCACACAAACTGTCAGTACTTTACATAATACTAGAAACAACACTTTACATAATACTAGAAACGTTGTTATTCACAGAGTTCGAGCTGTTGGAGGAATTGAATACCAGATTAATTCAGCACATATTTAATTTTGAAACCAGTGTAACATTTTTACACTTGTTTGTCCAGTCATTGATCATTGTAACTAGAATGGTTTCGGATATTGTTATATTAGTTTGACTTTCTTGTCAAGAAATATTCACATCTGATGATGTAATTTAACAAAATGTTGGCACAATTATATACGTTTTTTTCATGGATATGATGATTTTTTTTACAAATGGATCATTCAATTTACAACACAATAACCCCTGGATAAGGCTTCTTCACTCTGTTAGAGATGAGGCAATGTGGATTATGCCATTGCTCATTGTTTTCCACAAGAGGGCAGTGTTGTTCTGTTTTTCTTTGAAAGCTTCATCCTCTGCTTTGATATGATATCACAACATCTCACATTCGGACTAAAATACCACAACTTGCATCTGGCCTACGAAGTACTTGTGCAACACTAAGTAAGGAATCAAAAAAGCAATACACTGAACTGTCTGAACAAAACAATACCCTCATTGCAATTTGTAACAAAGTTGAGATGTAGACTGTAAAATTCTTTGTTTTTGTAATGCAACATTAGTGTTGATTAAAGTAGCCACAACTGTGGTCCTATAAATCTTCTCATCCTAGCCAGGAGTGAAAATATAAAACAGATATAGCAATATCTGTCTCGCTACACAGTACCAGTCAAAAGTTCGGACACACCTACTCATTCAAGGGTTTTTCTTTATTTTTTTACTATTTTCTACATTGTAGAATAATAGTGACATCAAAACTATGAAATAACACATATGGAATCACGTATTAAACAAATTAAAATATATTTTATATTTGAGATTCTTCAAAGTAGCCACCGTTTACCTTGACAGCTTTGCACACGCTTGGCATTCTCTCAACCAGCTTAATGAGGTAGTCACCTGGAATGCATTTCAATTAACAGGTGTACCTTGTTAAAAATGAATTCCTGGAATGTATTTCCTTCTTAATGCGTTTGAGCCAATCAGTTGTGTTGTGTCAAGGTAGGGGAGGTATACAGAAGATAGCCTTATTTGATAAAAAAAAAAAAACAAGTCTTTACCTGGAATGCTTTTCCAACAATCTTGAAGGAGTTCCCTTGAGAGAATGCTCAGGAACATATATCCATGTGCCATCTCTTCATAGGTTTTTAGGAGCATATACCCACGTGGGTGAATGAAAGATAAACTTAGGTCCATACTCTGGTAGGTTGCAGTAATGCTGTAAAGTTGGTTGCCAACGACCATATGAAGTCCAAAGAAGAAAAAGAAGCCTTAAGGAAGGAGAAGAAATGACGAGAAACGAATTCGGTTTACAGTTTTATATGTGGATTAATTGTCGGAGTTGAGGACCTTGTGCATTTCAGGAAAAATAACAACCCAATGTTTACATACCAGGACAACTTAGCTAGTAACAGCAAGCTAGCAAGATAAATTGCCATACATTTTTTATCCTTTTTGATCTGTCCCCAAATTAATATAATTGGTTCAGAGTTTGTTTTGATATTTCAACCTGCGCGTCCTGATCGCTTCTGGTGTGGGCGAACAAAATCAACGTGCGTGTGTTCGGTTTGGTCAGCATGTAAGGAATTGTTGAGACCAAGAGAGATGAGGTTTCTCTGAGGAAATTCAAAGGCATATTTCACAGATTTAGGTCTATTTTTCTAGACAATAAAGGGCTGTGTGTATGAAAGTTGAATTTGGTTAGTTAAGTGATGTTATTTTGATATAGTGTCTTTCTCAAACCCAAGAACACAAGCCAGAGTGGACCACATTCCATAAAAACACAATATGCAGTTGAATATCCCAAACTATTAAAGACAACAAAGAAAGCCAGAACAGAAAAGACATGATTATTCTGATGGAACCACAAGACAACAAATGGGTACGGGGAGAAGATACAATTCCTAGAGTAGGCCTACCTGCCTTACATGCATTCGAGGGAACTATCCCAGTGGGCACAAACTGGTTGAATCAATGTTGTTTCAACGTAATTTTACAACGTATTGTGATGTGGAATCAACGTGGAAAATACATTTGATTTGAAAAAAGTCATCAACCAGTACTGTTTTCATCTCATTTCAACCAGCGTTGTAAACATTGCAATTAGGGTAAAACTTCAACTTAAATAGATTGGTTTAACCTGACTAACAGGTTGTTACATCAATTGAATTTCAACGTAATCATCAGAACTTTGTATGTGTTGAAATTGCATTGAAAATTCCACATAGAAACGTAATGCATCTTTATGATCCTATATTCACTATATATTGGGTGGTTGAAATAAATGTTATATTTGATTAGACATGTTTTATTTGACCTTGTTTCAATGTCGATAGTAAAATGGTATATTTGAATCAACATCATTGTTTCAACATCAATGATTCCTGCCTGAACAGTGACTTCTACTGGTATATGATTGGCAATGCACTTCATTGAGAACAAGTGTACCATCCAGATGCCTATCTCTATGTACCCTGCTTGGCTTTGGAAACAAGCTGTGTCCTTTTCAGCTAACATATCATGTTGACACAATTACACATTGATCAGCTTCCATACTCATTTGAGTAAACTACCTAAATAACAAAGCATTTGCTGACCAGCTGGCAAGTGTCTTCACAGAAATGTTCAATCTATCCCCGTCTTTAATTCCAACATGTTTCAAGCTGACCACCATTGTCCCTGTTCCCAAAAGCTCCAAGGTAACCTGCCTAAATGGCTGTTACCCTGTAGCACTTACATCTGTAATCATAAAGTGCTTTGAAAGGCTGGTCATGACACACATCAACACCCTAGACCCAGTCCAATTCGCATAACCGCTCCAACAGATCCACAGATCCACGCAATCTCAACTGCAATTCACACTGCCCTTTCCCACCTGGACAAGAGGGGAAATACAGTAACTATTTGAGAATGCTGTTCATAGACTACAGCTCAGTGTTCAACACTATAGTCCCCTCCAAGCTCTTCATCAAGTTAGGAACCCTGGGAATGAACTCCTCCCACGGCAACTGGAGCCTGGACTTCCTGACGGGCCAGCCCCAGGAGGTGAGGGTAGGCAACAACACTTCCGCCACGCTGACCCTCAACACGGGGGTCTCTCAGAGGTGTGTGCTTAGTCCCCTCCTGTACTCCCTGGTCACCCACAACTGCACGGCCACCAATGACTCCAACACTATCATCAAGTTTGCTGTGGACAGGATGATGGTTGGACTGATCACCAACGACAATGAGTCAGCCTACAGGGAGGAGGTCAGAGACTTCGCAGTGTGGTGCCAGGATGATAACCTCTCCCTCAATGTCAGTAAGAGCAAGGGGCTGATCGTGGACTATAGGAGAAAGTGGGGAGAGCACACCCCCATCCACATTGACGGGATTGTTGTGGAGTGGGTTGAGAGCTTCAAGTTCCTTGGCGTCCACATCACTAAAGACCTAACATGTTCCACACACATCCGCACAGTCGTGAAGAGGGCACGGCAGTGACTCTTCCCCCTTGGGAGGCTTACAAGATTCTTAAGAAGTTCTACAGCTGCACCATCGAGAGCATCTTGACTGGCTGCATCACCGCTTGTATGGCAAATGCACTACCCTTGACTGACAAGCACTACAGAGGGTGGTGCGGACAGCCTAGTACATCACTTGGGCCGAGTTCCCTGCCATCCAATACCTCTATATTAGGCGGTGTCAGAGGAAGGCCTGAAACATTGCCAAAGACTCCATCCACCCAAGCCATAGACTGTTCAGTCTGCTACTGTCCGGCAAACGGTACCGTAACATCGGCTCTCGAACCGGCAGGCTCCGAGAGAGCTTCTACCCCCAAGCTATAAGACTGTTAAATAGCCAGACTGCTAAATAGTAAATTAATGGTACCCAAACTATCTGCACTGACCGTACGCATGCTCACTAGACTATATACAGTATATATACACGCTACATTAACACTCACACACAAAAGCCACACACATTTACATACATTAAATACGCACACACACATGCATACCGACACAACACAAACACACTTGCACGCACACACACACACACACACACACACACACACACACATACACATTTACACTCATCATTTGCTGCTGCTCAGTTTTTTGTTTCACTCTTATTATCTATCTGGATGCCAAGTCACTTTACACTACCTTCATGTACCTTGAACCTTTGCACGGGTACTCCCTGTATATACAGTAGCGCCTTGTGTATTTCATTTTGTTCCTCATGTTACTATTTTAGTTGTATTTTTCAACTCTGCGTTGTTGGGAAGGGCTCGTAAGCAAGCATTTCACAGAAAAGTCTACACCAGTTGTACTCAACGCATGTGAAAAAAAAAAATTTGATACAACGAAATAGTTGAAAGTAACTTCTCTAACATTTCTTACACATGCTGTATGTGAAAGTACATTTGGAGTGAGGTTGGGTTTATATAATCTACATTGACATCTGATTTGCCCAACAAAAGACACCACTATTTCAACATGTTGCTAGGTATACTATCCTTCATAGTTGATTAGATCTTTGGATGTTTTAAGTAGTTATGGACTGTGCTGTTGGAAGGTGAACCTTCACTCCAGTCTGAGGACCTGAGCGCTCTGGAGCAGGTTTTCATCAAGGATCTCTCTGTACTTTGCTCCGTTCATCTTTCCCTTGATCCTGACTAGTCACCCAGTCCCTGCCGCTGAAAAACATCCCCAAATCATGATGCTGCCACCACCATGCTTCACCTTAGGGCTGGTGCCAGATTTCCTTCAGACGTGACAAATGGCATTAAGGCTAAAGTGTTTAATCTTGGTTTCATCAGACCAGAGAATATTGTCTTTCATGGTTAGTCCTTTAGGTACCTTTTGGCAAACTCCAAGTGGGCTGTCATGTGCTTTTTACTGAGGAGTGGCTTCTGTCTGGCCACTCTAATATAAAGGCTTGATTGGTGGAGTGCTGCAGAGATGGTTGTCACAATGGAAGCCACTGTGTTTTTGGGGACCTTCAATCCTGCAGAATTGGATGGGGATTTTTTTGCTACCCTTCTCCAGATCTGTGCCTCGACACAATCGTGTCTCGGAGCTCTACGGACAATTCCTTCAACCTAATGGCTTGGTTTTTGCTCTGACATGCACTGTCAACTGTGGGACCTTATATAGACAGGTGTGTTTCTTTCCAAATCATGTCCAATCAATTAAATTTACCACAGGTGGACTCCAATCAAGTTGTAGAAATATTTGTAGGATGATCAATGGAAACAGGATGCACCTGAGCTCAATATAGAATCTCATAGCAAAGGGTCTGAACAGTTACAGTGGGGCAAAAAAATATTTAGTCAGCCACCAATTGTGCAAGTTCTCCCACTTGCACAATTGGCCTGTAATTTTCATCATAGGTACACTTCAACTATGACAGACAAAATGAGGGGGAAAAAATCCAGAAAATCACATTGTAGGATTTTTTATGAATTTATTTGCAAATTATGGTGGAAAATAAGTATTTGGTCACCTACAAACAAGCAAGATTTCACAGACCTGTAACTTCTTTTTAAAGAGGCTCCTCTGTCCTCCACTCGTTACTTGTATTAATGGCACCTGTTTGAACATGTTATCAGTATAAAAGACAACCTAAAACAGTCACACTCCAAACTCCACTATGGCCAAGACCAAAGAGCTGTCAAAGGACACCAGAAACAAAATTGTAGACCTGCACCAGGCTGGGAAGACTGAATCTGCAATAGGTAAGCAGCTTGGTTTGAAGAAATCAACTGTGGGAGCAATTATTAGGAAATGGAAGACATACAAGACCACTGATAATCTCCCTCGATCTGGGGCTCCACGCAAGATCTCACCCCGTGGCGTCAAAATGATCACAAGAACGGTGAGCAAAAATCCCAGAACCACACGGGGGGACCTAGTGAATGACCTGCAGAGAGTTGGGACCAAAGTAACAAAGCCTACCATCAGTAACACACTACGCCGCCAGGGACTCAAATCCTGCAGTGCCAGACGTGTCCCCCTGCTTAAGCCAGTACATGTCCAGGCCCGTCTGAAGTTTGCTAGAGAGCATTTGGATGATCCAGAAGAAGATTGGGAGAATGTCATATGGTCAGATGAAACCAAAATATAACTTTTTGGTAAAAACTCAACTCGTCGTGTTTGGAGGACAAAGAATGCTGAGTTGCATCCAAAGAACACCATACCTACTATGAAGCATGGGGGTGGAAACATCATACTTTGGGGCTGTTTTTCTGCAAAGGGACCAGGACGACTGATCCGTGTAAAGGAAAGAATGAATGGAGCCATGTATCGTGAGATTTTGAGTGAAAACCTCCTTCCATCAGCAAGGGCATTGAAGATGAAACATGGCTGGGTCTTTCAGCATGACAATGATCCCAAACACACCGCCCGGGAAACGAAGGAGTGGCTTCGTAAGAAGCATTTCAAGGTCCCGGAGTGGCCTAGCCAGTCTCCAGATCTCAACCCCATAGAAAATCTTTGGAGGGAGTTGAAAGTCCGTGTTGCCCAGCAACAGCCCCAAAACATCACTGCTCTAGAGGAGATTTTTATGGAGGAATGGGCCAAAATACCAGCAACAGTGTGTGAAAACCTTGTGAAGACTTACAGAAAACGTTTGACCTCTGTCATTGCCAACAAAGGGTATATAACAAAGTATTGAAATAAACTGTTGTTATTGACCAAATACTTATTTTCCACCATAATTTGCAAATAAATTCATTAAAAATCCTACAATGTGATTTTCTGGATTTTTTTTTCTCATTTTGTCTGTCATAGTTTAATTGTACCTATGATGAAAATGTCAGGCCTCTCATCTTTTTAAGTGGGAGAACTTGCACAATTGGTGGCTGACTAAATGCTTTTTTGCCCCACTGTATGTAAATAAGGTATTTCTGTTTTTAATTTTTAATAAATGTGCCCCCTTTGTCATTATGGGGTATTGTGTGTAGATTAATGAGGAAAACATTTCATTTAATACATTTAGAATAAGGCTGAAAAACGAAAACAAAATGTGGAAGACATTTAACAAGATTGTGGACTACAGGAAAAAGAGGACTGAGCACGCCCCCATTCTCATCGACGGGGTTGTGGAGCAGGCTTAGAGCTTCAAGTTTCTTGGTGTCCACATCACCAACCAACTAACATGGTCCAAGCACACCAAGACAGTCATGAAGAGGGCAGGACAAAACCTATTCCCCCTCAGGTGACTGAAAATATTTGGCAAGGGTCCTCAGATCCTCAAAAGGTTCAACAGCTGCACCATCGAGAGCATCCTGACTGGTTGCATCACTGCCTGGTATTGCAAATGCTCAGCCTCCGACCGTAAGGCACTACAGAGGGTAGTCCGAACAGCCCAGTACATCACTGGGGCTAAGCTTCCTGCCATCCAGGACCTCTATACCAGGCGGTGTCAGAGGAAAGCCCTAAAAATGGTCAAAGACTCCAGCCATCCTAGTCATAGATTGTTCTCTTTGCTACTGCACTGCAAATGGTACCGGAGCGCCAAGTCTAGGTCCAAGAAGCTTCTAAACAGCTTCTTCCCCCAAGCCATAAGACTCCTGAACACATTATCAAATGGCTACCCAGACTATTTGCATTGCTCCCCCCCCCCCTTTACACCGCTGCTACTCTCTGTTATCATTTATGCATAGTCACTTTAATAACTCTACCTACATGAACATATTACCTCAACTAACCGGTTCTCCCGCACATTGACTCTGTACCGGTACCCCGCTGTATATAGTCTCACTATTGTTATTTTACTGCTGCTCTTTAATTACTTGTTACTTTTATTTGTTATTCTTATCCATATTTTTTTAACTGCATTGTTGGTTAGGGGCTCGTAAGTAGGCATTTCTCTGTAAGGTCAAATAAAATTTTATTAGTCACATGTGCCAAATACAACAGGTGTTGTATTTGGCACGTGACTAATAAAATTTGATTTGACTGACGAGATATGACGGCTTATTACACAGAGATGAGAAAAAAATCGAGAGAAAGGGACGTTTATTTTGGATACATTCTAGGACTGTCTTCACATTAATCATATACATTGTGCACAAACCACCTCTCATTTTGGAATAAGACATATTGAATGTATGTGTTGAATGCCGTCGTTCGTCATATATCTCTGTCGAAACCAAACCTTGAAAGATTTTTTTGGGGCCTTTCCGCAGCCCGCTTGTACATGCTCTGATTGTCCACCAGAGGTTACAATGTCTTTCTTCTTAGTTGTTCGGTCTCCAATGAGCTTTGTTCAGAACTTGTTCTTAGCTCAAGTGAATAGTCAGAGTTTGAGTCAGAGTCAGAGCCTGTTCATGTTCGAGTATAGTCGGGTGTGTTTATCTTCTTCACCTCGTGTTGTTTCAACAATTTCCCAAGTGTAGCTAACGCTACATGTTTCCTGGTCTGGTAGTTGAGGTAATTTTCTCATCTAGTGTTGAGGTTGAGCGTTTCAGAGTTTCTGTCACTCTGGCGCTTTTTATGTCTCTAATTTTGGGTTGCTCAGGGGGTGATTTAGGTGGGCATTTTATGGTATTTTTCTATGTATTTGTATTTCTTTGTTTTGGCCGGGTATGGTTCTCAATCAGGGACAGCTGTCGATCGTTGTCTCTGATTGAGAACCATACTTAGGTAGCTTTCCCCCACAGGGTTTTTGTGGGTAGTTGTTTTCTGTTTTGTGTCTTTCTGCACCAGATAGAACTGTTTCGGTTTCGTTCGTTCTCTTTGTTTTTTTTGTTAATCAGTGTTCAGTTCAAATAATAAAGATGAACACGTACCACGCTGCACCTTAGTCCTCCACTCTTTCCAACAGCCGTTACAGTTTCTAACCATTTCAACATGTGGTCCACGGTCTCATGTCTTCTGGTATGATATGTTAATTCTTACCCAGTGTCAGGTTTCTTCAAAATCGAACCCAGAAGCAGACCAGGACAAGGAGAGTAGGAAGAAGGTGAGTATTTATTTACAAGTGAAAGTGAATGGTTAGATATATCCAGGTGGCGTAGCGGGCAGCGGTGGTGAGTTGATGGGAGTAAATAGGTGGATCCAATGGGGAAGCGGAATCCTCCGACGACCAGGCGGGAATGGGGTAAATGATCCGGGTGAGTAACTGAAGACAAAACAAACGGAGGTAAGTTTAAGGCAAGCAATACGTAACAAACAACAAAACAAATTCTATCCAACTTGAGGCTGATACTCTGGCACAACATACTGTTCATGGCTAACGATCCGGCAGGGAATGGATGTCAGGTCCGGGCTTATGAAGAGGAGAGATGATGATCAGGACCAGGTGTGCAGATAGCTGATGGGATACAGGTGCGGGTAATCAGAAACCCCAACTGGCTACATTGCCCGGCAACCAGACAGGGTGCGTTCCAGGACGCCGGAAAAAAACACTCCATGACAGAACATAGGCAAAAAACAGACTCAGGAAACAGGATTCGTGACACCCAGTCCTTTTAAAAAGAGAGGTTCCAAAGGTTCACGCTGACAAGCTCTCTGATTTCATTCGGGGTGTGGCTACTTAATGGACAACGTATCATCAAAACTATGATCTTGTTATATATATATCTATATTAACAAAAATATTATCTTCATCCTTGATATATCCTACACAACGTAAAGGATGTAAACCTGACATACAGAGTGTGAAAGCTCTTCAAGTTACAATATTTTCGGTAAACATTTTTATACAATTTTTGTTATGACATCACGAAATAGACATTAATGTTCCATACACCATCTCTCATCATTCCCCACATCCGGATGTTTGGAAATATTGTTCCAGTGTTGGACGTTAGAGTTTTTGGGTGGTAAAATGTCTCTGTAACAAAGGCACATTCCGATCACCACTCCTGAAGACCAAAAAGAGTTCCCTGCTGCATACAATTTACGATTGGCTTGGCTTTCTGTGGGTGAGAGGGGTCTGGTGGACATTGATCCATTGTAACATGATCTTTGGATCCTCAGAGTCATGCAGCTTATATGCACTTAACATTTTCTAATTTATTTTATTCCATGCTGTTGTTACAAATACATTTGTGTTGACTTTGATTAGGGCGTGGGAATCTAAGAGCATCTGCTAGGCTATATTAACAAACGAGGATTGCATAGCTCACCACATGATCCTCAAACCAAAGACTGGCCAAACTTGTGATTCTAAAAGTGTGACAAAATCCATGGATAGTAGACTACAATTTTGTCTTTTATTTCTTGAAAAGGAAGAAATAGGCTCCAACACAAACTCTCTTGTTGTTAGTAGCCTAAAGTCAAATTAAAATGAAGGCCTTGAATTCCCTTACTTTCAGCACCTACGCGCTGTCCATCTCCGCGGCAGACGCTTCATAGTAATGTAAATTACTCAAATATGGCTAATTTTGAGTACAATACCTCTGACAAAACGCTTCATTATGGGCCACGAAACATTGTTTTTTTTTATTAAAATCAATTAAATCAGTAGCAGGCTTACCTCCGGTCCTCCTTCTCATCTTCAGTCTCCCTCTCAAACTGAATAGGAGGATATCAGTAGGCCTAGTCCGCGTGCACAGATATTGTATTTCTTGGACAAATTTTTAACAATTCCGGAAGAAGCTTTTGACTCGTCTCCTGAAGAGCCACCATACATCAGCAGTCATTGGTTAGGCAGCACAAAGGGTTAACATTAGCAAGAGCAGGGCAGGCCCAGGGCTCATGATTGGGAACACCTATCCATTGCAATGTGACATTTCACATGAGCAGTATGAACAATATGACATTTCATCTACTTTAAATTACATTACCCTCCCCTGGTCTAAATTAAATATACTAAACCCTCCCCCTGACTGAAATTGAAAATGCATGACTTTCCCCCATTTTCCTCCGGGTAACAATTGTGTACATTTTGACCTCTCCCTTTCAATTAGCCCTATAATTAGGATGCCAAATTCATGATCCAACATTCTGAGGCTTGACTTACCCTTCATGGTCAATGCTAAGGTTAATCATTGACACAAACCTGTCTTCCTCATATGTATTGAACTTAGTAGGAAATCAGCCAAATATATAGACATGAACAAAATGCATAAGTGATTTGTGTTTTCCTTCAACTTTCGGAAGAGGCAACGGTGCAGGAATGCCCCTGTGTGTGTGTTTAGTTGTCTATCACTTTGTGTATCCATTAGCAATGACGCTAATGACATTCTCTTCTGGCAGATGGAAACGCTTTCCCAAAAACCTTCTTAATTAAATGTTACCGACAAAGTAGTCTATGCTCACCAATGGATTATTTGCAACAATCCGTTGATGATTTGTTTAGCAAACTCTGCAATCACGCTTGCTATAGAAACGGTGCTAACTAAGAAAATCTCTTACTGGTGCATTCTTAAATGAAAAGGTGCCATCTACATCCAAAAAAGAAAATGTATTTTTCCCAGACCTCAAAAGTCGTCTTCTGATGTGGTTTAAGCATTGTTGTGGACTTAGAACATCCAATGTTGTTTTTTTTCTATTAATATAGTGTGATTTAGAAAGTGAAACCTGGGGGGGGGGGGGGGGGGGGGGAATCTGAAACCTGGAATTTAGGAAATACTCAATGGAATTAGGCGAAAAATCTAAGATTTTATAGGGCCCTACTGATGTTATATATTGAGTATGATTAAAATAGTGTTTTTATAGCCTAATAAACATTTGTAGTATATTTTACTTGCAATCTCTCTTATTCTGGACAACTTCTAATCTACATTGCTATACTGTAAAGGCCTTCAAAAACATGAAACAGTGGATCAAATTATGTAGGCTTACGCACTTCAAGCCCAGCTTGTTCGGGAAATGAAGAGAGAAGACAGACAGTATGATTACCTGGCCACTGCCCTTTGCAGTCCTTTTAACGGGTTGTGTGATTTAATCACCGATACCATTGAGTGACTTTGCTCTTGTGCCATAAAATGTGTGGCTAGGACGCAATCTAAAAAGGAGAAGAGAAAGCTTGCCTATGAAGTCATTAACATTCACAGTGATGTACTCTCACTGTGGAAATTATGGGGCCCTGTCATTGCTCACGGCCTTCCTCCCGCCTGCCCTTCTTAAAATACAATTCCTGCTCCTCATTTTTACAGGCCTGGTATAATGTGGTATTAAAATGCAAAGGCTTCTATTGAGTTAACTTATTTCAGACGTCTGTTTAATTTAATTAAATGTCAAGTGAAATGACAATTAGGTCTGGCACAATTACCGCGTAATCGTGTACCGGTTATGGATGAAGAGCATTTTTTTGTGGAACTAAAAGACGGGACGGCCAGTCATTTTCGTGTAGTCGAGTCTGTTTCTGCGGTAACATAGACTTTAACAATGTGATGAAACTTTGTTGCTCCTTGCTGAAACAAGCAAGGTGCTGTATCAAATGAGTCTTCGGCTGCCTAGCCAATGCCCCTTTCCCTGCTGCACACATTGAAATAGTATGAATAGAACTGGCTTGGAACCTCTAACCCTGGCAATTTGACTGGTAAACGTATGGGTACACTTGCAATGGCTGCCTGGTATTGTGATGCAATAATTCGGGTGATTGTGGTCAAATAGCCCTTACACAGCCTGGAGGTGTGTTGGGTCATTGTCCCGTTGAAAAACAAATGATAGTCCCACTAAGCGCAAACCAGATGGAATGGGTTATCGCTGCAGAATGCTGTGGTAGCCATGCTGGTTAAATGTGCCTTGAATCCTAAATAAATTACAGAAAGTGTCACCATCAAAGCACCCCCACACCATCAAACCTCCTCCATGCTTCACGGTGGGAACCACACATGTAGAGTTCATCTGTTCACCTACTCTGCGTTTCACAAAGACACAGCGGTTGGAATCAAAAATCTTACATTTGGACTCATCAGACCATAGGACAGATTTCCACCGGTCCAATGTCCATTGTTCGTGTTTCTCGGCCCAAACAAGTCTCTTCTTATTATTGGTGTCCTTTAGTAGTGGTTTCTTTGCAGCAATTCAACCATAAAGGCCTGATTCACGTCTCCTTTCAACAGTTGATGTTGAGATGTGTCTGTTACTTGAACTCTGACGGATTTATTTGGGCTGCAATTTCAGAGGCTGGTAACTCTAATTGACTTATCCTCTGCAGCAGAGGTAACTCTGGGTCTTTCTTTCCTGTGGCGGTCCTCATGAGAGCCAGCGTCATCATAGCGCGTGATGATTTTTGCAACTACACTTGAAGAAACTTTCAAAGTTTCTCCAAGTCGATATTTTCTTCAAGTCTACATTTTCTGGATTGACTGATCTTAATGCCTTAAAGTAATGATGGATTTGGTCTTATACCAAATAGGACTATCTTCTGTATATCACCCCTACCTGGTCTCAACACAGCTGATTGGCACAAACACATTAAGAAGGAAAGAAATTCCTCAAATGAACTTTTAATAAGGCACACCTGTTAATTGAAATGCATTCCAGGTGACTATGTCATGAAGCTGGTTGAAAGAATGCCAAGAGTGTGCAAAGCAGACATCAATGCAAAGGGTGGTTACTTTGAAGAATCTCAAACATAAAACATATTTTGATTTGTTGAACACTTTTTTGGTTACTACATGATTCCATATGTGTTATTTCATAGTTTTGTTGTCAACACTATTATTCTACAATGTAGAAAATAGTAAAAAGAAAGAAACCCTTGACTGAGTAGGTGTGTCCAAATGTTTGACTGGTACTGTATGTCTACTGAAAGTGTTAAATCAGGTTTCCTGGATATTACAAAAGGTGTCCAGCAGGTGTCAATTCTGGGTTCTGTACTTTTTACTGTTTACATTAACAACATTGACTTGCCTGTAAAGAAATGTACCTGCATTTGTATGTTGATGTTGTGTATGTCACGCCCTGATCTGTTTCACCTGTCCTTGTGCTTGTCTCCACCCTACTCCAGGTATCACCCGTCTTCCCCATTATCCCCTGGGTACTTAAACCTGTGTTCTCTTTGTCTGTTGCCAATTTGTCTTGTTTGTCAAATCAACCAGTGTTTTGTCTCAGCTCCTGCTTTCCCCCAGTCTTTCATTTCTCGCTCTCCTGGTTTTGATCTTTGCCTGTCCTGACTCTTAGCCCGCCTGCCTGATCACTCTGCCTGCCCCTGACCCTGCCTGCCGTCCTGTGCCTTTGTCCCTACTCTGGATTACCAACCTCTGCCTGACCTGAACCTGAGCCTGCCTGCCGTCCTGTGCCTTTGTCCCTACTCTGGATTACCAACCTCTGCCTGACCTGAACCTGCCTGCCGTCCTGTGCCTTTGTCCCTACTGTGGATTACCAACCTCTGCCTGACCTGAACCTGAGCCTGCCTGCCATGCTGTGCCTTTGCCACTACTCTGGATTAACCCCTGCATGCCTTGACCTGTCGTTTGCCTGCCCCTGTTGCTGTAATAACCATTGTTACTGGCTATTGTTCCCACAGTTGACCAGGCTCTATCTGAACTACAGTCTACCTACATTGTACTACAGAAAAACTTTATTGACCTGAAATTAGTACTGAATGCAGGTAAAAATGAGTCTGTTCTCTAGAGAGCATAAAAGTCTGATTTAAGCATATGTACTTTGGTGTCCATATTCAACGTGTCTGTCCTTACACATATCTGGATAGACAAAAAGTTTTAATTAAATAAGCATATTGATGAGTTAGCGAAGAAGCTGAGAATAAAAATGGGCTTCTTCTTTAGAAATAGGTTCTGCCTGTTCCTACCGGTCCTAGACTATGGCGACATCATCTATATGAACACAGCTGCCACGTCATTAAAACCGTTAGATGCATTTGATCATATTACGGGCGACAATGTTAGTTATCATCACCGCATTCTCTACCAGAAAGTTCCTTGGCCCTCTTTGATGTCACATACTGTAGGTTGATACATTACTATGTTTTCATATATAAAGCACTTTTACAAAAAGTCCCACTGTACCTAACATTTCGACTAAACCCTCGACGTATGAGTTACCACACTTGGTCTCAGGGATGACTCTGGAAATTCCTTTGGTCTCTACTGAATGAGGTAAATCAGCTTTTACTTTTCTTGCAACCTGTTTGTGGACCAATCTTCAAATTGTAATTACATTTCATGTTCTGGTGCCTCTAGGGTAATTCAGAAAGCGGATTGAGGACCTTATTCCTGTGTTTTTTTTATGACCGTGCTTTTCTTTCTGCTTTAATTTTGTATTTATATTTTGATGTGTGTTTTCCGTAATTTATGTAGCTTGGGGCTCATCTGTAAGATATCTTGGTCTCAGTATGACTCCCTGATCAAATAAAGGTTCAATAAAATGGGCGCCAAGATCGCGTTAAATAAATAATAATATTGCTTGTTTATGAATAACATTACTACTGGGCTGTCTGGCACCTCGCCAACATTACAGGCACATTTAGTCTTTGCCACTCCCTGGTGAGTGAACAATAAAACTGAGTAGGTCTCGTCAACAACACTTCACACTCACGAAGCAGCATTCTAACCAGTGGCTCTACTAAAACCAGGGTATAAAGAGACACTACTTCAAGTCTTAGGCAGGGTGATATTACCACAAGATGCTCGCTCTGGCGTTCGGCTTACCAGCCAGAGATACTAAATCTAGTACTCAGCACTCTGACCTTCCAAGCAGCAACCTCAGAGGACAGGCAGAGTCCAGTTGTGTGATTCATGTCATGAAAGGATGACTTCACAACAATGGTCTGGATGTATCAGTGTATCTATACTGAACAAAATTATAAACACAACAGGTAGTGTTGGTCCAATGTTTCATGAGCTGAAATAAAAGATCCCAGAAATGTTCTGTACGCACAAAAAGCGTATTTTTCTCAAATGTTGTGTAGACATTTGTTTACATCCCTGTTAGTAAGCATTTCTAATTTGCCAAGATAATCCATCCACTTGACAGGTGTGGCATATTAAGAAGCTGATTAAACAGCATGACCAATACACAGGTGCACCTTGTTCTGGGGACAATAAAAGGCCTCTCTAAAATGTGCAGTTTTGTCACACAACACCATGCCACAGATGTCTCAAGTTTTGAGAGAGCTGTTGCCAGAGAATTTAATGTTCATGTCTAATCCACCTCCAACATCGTTTTAGAGAATTTTGCAGTACGTCCAAACGTCCTCAACCACAGACCATGTGTAACCAAGCCAGCCCAGGACCTCCACCTACGGGATTGTCTTGATTCTTGTCTGAAGTGGGGGGTGCTGAGGAGTATTTCTGTCTGTAATTAAAAAAAACTTTTGTGGGGACAAACTTTCTAATTGGCTGGGCCTGGCTCCCCAGTGGATGTGAAATCCATAAATTAGGGCCTAATGAATTTATTTCAATTGACTGATTTCCTTCTATGAACTGTAACTCAGTAAAATCTTTGCAATTGTTGCATGTTTCATTTATATTTTTGTTCAGTATATTTTTCGTCGGCATAATTAGAAAAATAGGAAATAACAAGCTTTCAGTTCAATGTGTCTCAATTTCCTTCGCAAAAGGTACCATACTTGCATAGTTCTAGAAACCTTAAACAACAAGCTTTCAGTTCAAGGTATCTGCATGTGTCAGTTAGTAAAGCAGGCTAACCCTCCCTGCCTGACCAGTGAGAATTTTTATGCTTACTTGTTTTAACCAATGACAATAACAGCATTGCTAAGATGCTAACATGCTAAGCTGCACAGCTAGCAAATGCTAAAACCAACATGGAGAGCTAGCAGCTCATGCTCAACACAAAATGTGAACATTCCATTGTAGAAAGATAACATTCTTAACAAACAGAATTTCGACTCAAAGTTTCAATTAAGTTCACAGGAAACATATTTGACTACGTTTTACTAGACAGCAATATTTACACACTTTCAATTAACAAATTTGAAAGGCAGAAAGTCACCTACCTCTACCAATGCGAGCAGAATGACAGAAAAAGTAGCCTTCAACTGATGAGGCAACAGGTTCATGGAGATAGAGTGAACCATTCCATAGTTTTAACTTATTTTATAAATTGTCTTTTATTTTCTTATACCAACTCTGTTAAACTCAGATTACAGATACATATTTACATTGTGTTGATTAATTATTAATTCAATTTCACACACAATTTTTTTGCATTTTGTGTGGTCTAATTCGTGTGAAAAGACACATTTTTGTGCGACTTAATATAATATTAAGTCGCACAAAATATATTTTGGGGGCGGGCAAACTTCAGAACAATATTTCGAAAGTTAGAGCAATGCATGATGGGCAGTGGTGTTCTACACTGCCCTTATTTTGTGTCACACATTTACTTACATAATTTTTAACAAAATCCTTCATAAAGCATTTCATATTTCGTTGTGCCTACACTATCGTTGACAGAATTGTCCATTACAATATCAAATTGATCAGAAATATAGTGTAGACATGGTTAATGTTGTAAATGTTCTATTGCAGCTGGAAAAGGCAGATATTTTTAATGGAATATCTACATAGGCGTACAGAGGCCCATCGTCACCAACCATCACTCCTGTGTTCCAATGGCACATTGTGCTAGCTAATCCAAGTTTATCATTTTAAAAGGCTAATTGATCATCAGAAAACCTTTTTGCAATTATGTTACCACAGCTGAAAACTGTTGTCCTGATTAAAGAAGCAATAACACTGGCCTTCTTTAGACTAGTTGAATATCTGTAGTGTAAGAAGTTGTGGGTTCGATTACAGGTTCCAAATTGCCAGAAACAAATAACTTTCTTCTGAAACTCGTCAGTCTATCCGTGTTCTGAGAAATGAAGGCTATTCCATGCGAGAGATTGCCAAGGAACTGAAGATCTCATACAACGCTGTGTACTACTTCCTTCACAGAACAGCGCAAACTGGCTCTAACCAGAATAGAAAGAGTGGGAGGCCCCAGTGCACAACTGAGCAAGAGGAAAAGTACATTAGAGTGTCTAGTTAGAGAAACAAACGCCTCACAAGTCCTCAACTGGCAGCTTCATTAAATAGTACCCGCAAAACACCAGTCTCAGCAAAACACCAGTTAACAACTAGACATTGTTAATGTTGTAAATGACTATTGTAGCTGGAAACGGCAGATTTTTTATGGAATATCTACAGAGGCCCATTATCAGCAACCAGCAAACACCAGTCTCAAGGTCAAGAGTGAAAAGGCGACTCCGGGATGCTGGCCTTCTAGGCAGAGTTGCAAAGAAAAAGCCATATCTCAGACTGGCCAATAAAATTAAAAGATTAAGATGGGAAAAAGAACACAGACACTGGACAGAGGAACTCAAGTCAGCATCCTGAAGTTTTCACCCCAGAAATGTACTTTGCTATGAATGAAGTTGTACAAAAATTTGGGTATTTTCCAATTAAGCCACACAAAAACATGCAAAATCTGCTAAAATACTTTTTTGTACATATCTGCACAAACTGAGTGAGATTGTGTCAAAATAATACACATATATAGTCATGGTAAAACAATAACGCAATACCACAGCAGACAATTAATTCGGAACCAAAATCCATTCGAAATACCTAATTGGCCTAGTTCACTCTGCTGATTTACATTATTTTTTTTTATTTACCTTTATAAAACTAGGCAAGTAAGTTAAGAACAAATTCTTATTTATAATGACTGACTACCCTGGCCAAAACCTTGCCTAAGCCGGGCGATGCTGGACCAATTGTGTACCGCTGGTTGTGATACCTCTAGCACTGTGATGCAGTACATTAGACCGCTGCGCCACTTTGGAGCCCTTCCACTGAATCAAGTGGAAGTATTCATACACCTGGTATTTGAAAATAAAATCTCTCTTATTCATTACCTTGCTGTAAATGTTAACAAAATGGCTGCCCACCAATAGTCATTATCTTTCTATGAGGATTAGGCTATTATAAAGATTATTGCCTTGTACACCTTGTATATACAAATGTTCACCTTCATGTTTAGGTAATTCTCTGTTCACAAAAAAAAAAAAAATCACAGTGTAACGGTCGTCGGTGGAAGAAGGTGAGGACCAAAGCGCAGCGTGGTACGTTTTCATGTTAGTTATTTAAACTGAACAACATCAAACAAAGACACAACCGAAACCACTCCGTCAGGTGCAACCCACACTAAACAGAAAGTATAATCACCCACAACTCAAGGGTGAAAACAGGCTGCCTAAGTATGGTTCTCAATCAGGGACAACGATTGACAGCTGCCTCTGATTGAGAACCATACCAGGCCAAACATAAAAACACCACATAGAAAAAGGAACATAGACAACCCACCCAACTCACACCCTGACCATACTAAAACAAAGACATAACAAAAGAACTAAGGTCAGAACGTGACACACAGTAAATATGCACTAGTGGTCTTGAACAGAAGCCAGTTACATCATTCTCAAACGTTCACACAATCTTTTTGAATTTTTCTCCAACTATATTGTTCCAAAACAATATCAAGCTCCAAAGGTAGCTTTGTAGTTCAATAAAAATATAAAAGGTCTATTTGCATTTGTCTTTTATTTAAGAGTAGCCTATTGGGACCATGGTCAGTGAATTTAAATTAACTCAATAAAACTTCCTAACCTCTCCCTAACCTGCTCTATCCTATGGTCCGAAAGTCTGAAGTTAGGCATTTTCTATAGAGCTTGTGTCTCCCATAAATGTTCTTTGTACTTACCCATTAGAGACTGTGTCCTGTGGTCTCACTGTGACTTGGAAGGCCACCACTGGAAATTGACTTTTTATTACACTCATACATCACAGGCCCATAGTTTAGAGTCAAGACAACAAAGGCGATTTCCCCCTTTGCTTTCCTCCAATGGTGAAGGAGGGAAAATAACAATTGATTGAAAGATGGCCATTGCCAAAAGTGCCGTTGCTGTTTTAGGCCAGTCCTATTCATGTTAGATGTCGGCTACGGTAGAACATGTAAACAAGAGTCTTCCTTCATCTGAAGGTACCCTTGGACAATACTGTTATGCATTTAGATTATTTCATGATAACATATTTGTTTGTGATAATATGTAACTTTCAAAATTAAACAACACAAATGAATTTGAAAACCTGTTTGTACCCTAAAGCTCCATCTCGCTACACTACCACCTAAGCTAATCAAAGGAAAATGTGTGTGGGGGAATTACTAGCACAATCTTCATTGTGTCTCATAGGAAGGTTACTGTGGGCCTTGCTGCTTTAAATGACAGGCTTCAGAGTGCCATGGCAACCGAGCACTTTGCGGCCAAGCATCAGTCCATGTTGAACTAACATAACGTTCATGATTTAATTTCTACCCGAGTTCATGGAATTTGGTCTACCTTTGTGCATTCTCTCATCCGTCTTTGTAATGGTATTCTATTTCAATCTCAAGCAGGCCCCGTGTGGGCTCTTTGTTTTATTTTTACTAAAGTCTTTCAAATGAACTATTTGTTGTTCCGGCGAGTCCTTGGTAGCTTTTAATAAAATAGCATTGAACATGTAGAGGAAAGAATGTCTCGTTTTGCTGTAGGGCAACCCAATTAAATCAAATCAATGTTTATTGGTCACGTACACAGTTTTGCACGTCATCGCATGTGCAGGGAAATACTTGTTTATAGCTCCAATGCAGCAATATCTAGCAATACATTAACAATGCACACATAATCCCAAAGTTTTTTTTTTTTAAAGAACAAGAAATGAAGACATATTAGATTGAGCAATATCAGAACAAGCAATGTCAGAGCCCAGAATACAGAATACATGGGCAGTATATGAATAGAAAAGATGAGTACAGCAGAAGCTATATTGGATGATCCATGACTAGAATACAGTATATACAGTGCTGTCGGAAAGTAATCAGACCCCTTGACTTGTTCCACATTTTGTTACTTTACAGCCTTATTCTAAAATTGATGAGGACTTGTCTTTATTTATTCATTCTACAAACAATACTCCATAATGACAAAAACAGGTTTTTATACATTGTTGCAAATGTATTCAAATTAAAACACGGACCTTATTTACATAAATATTCAGGCCCTTTGCTATGAGACTTGAAATTGAGCTCAGCTACATCTTGCTTTCATTGATCATCCTTGATGTTTCTACAACTTCATTGGAATCCACCTGTGGTAAATTCAATTAATTGGACATGATTCTGAAAGGCTTGCAGTTGACAGTGCATGTCAGAGCAAAAACCAAGCCACGAGGTCGAAGGAATTGTCCGTAGAGCTCCGAAACAGGATTGTGTCAAGGCACAGATCTGGAGAAGGGTACCAAAACATTTCTGCAGCATTGAAGGTCCCATAGTAGTCTCCATCAATCTAAAACGGAAGAATTTGGAACCACCAAGACTCTTCCTAGAGCTGGCCGCCTGGCCAAACTGAGCAATCGGGGGAGAAGGGCCGTGGTCAATCTGACAGAGCTCCAGAGTTCCTCTGTGGAGATGGGAGCACCTTCCAGAAGGACAACCATCTCTGCAGCACTACACCAATCAGGCCATGAGAAACAAGATTCTCTGATCTTATGAAACTAAGATTGAACTCTTTGACCTGAATGCCAAGCGTCACATCTGGAGGAAACCTGGCACCATTCCTACGGGGAAGCATGTTGGTGGCAGCCTCAGGCTGTGGGGAGGTTTTTCAGCGGCAGGGACTGAGAGACTAGTCAGGATCGAGGGAAAGATGAACTGAGCAAAGTACAGAGAGATCTTTGATGAAAATCTGCTCCAGAGTGCTCAGGACCTCAGACTGGGGTGAAGGTTCACCTTCCAACAGGACAACAACCCTAAGCACACAGCCAAGAAAAAGCAGGAGAGGCTTTGGGACAAGTCTCTGAAGGTCCTTGAGTGGCCCAGCCAGAGCCCGTACTTAAACCCGTTCTAACATCTCTGGAGAGACCTGAAAATAGCTGTGCAGCAACGCTCCTCATCCAACCTGACAGAGCTTGAGAGGATCTGCAGAGAATGGGAGAAACTATCAATTTTAGAATGAGGATGTAATGTAACAAAATGTGGGTCTGAATACTTTCCAAATGCACTCACTGTACATAGGAAGTGGGTAAAACAATATGTAAACATTGTTAAAGTAACCATTGTTCAATGACTATGTACATAGGGCAGCAGTGTCTAAAGTGCAGGGTAGAGTACTAGCCGGCTAGTGACTGTGTTTAAAGTTCAAGGCAGGGTACTATGCGGAGGCCGGCTGGTGATGACTGTTTAACATTCTGATGGCCTGGAGATAGAAGCTGTTTATCAGTCTTTCAGTCCTAGGTTTGATGCCCCTGTACTCTCTCTGTCTTCTACAAGGCTGTGGGGTGAACAGGCCGTGACTTTGGTGGCTGAGGTCCTTTATGATCTTCTTGGCCTTCCTGTGACACCGGGTGCTGTAGATGTCCTGGAGGTTAGGCAGTGTGCCACCGATGATGCGTTGGGCTTACCGCACCACCCTCTGGAGAGCCCTACGGTTACGGTTGCCGTCCGTACCAGGTGGTGATACAGCCAGACAGAATGCTCTCGATGCTGCATCTATGGAAGTTTGTGATGGTCTTAGAGCCAAGCTAAATTTCTTTAGCTTCCAGATGTATTTCTCCTTTAAAAGGCAGAGTGCTTGCTTGATTGATTGAAAGCTGCCCTGCTTTTTCTTTTCTTCTCTGCAAGTTGGCCCCATGTTTTTTGCTTGAGTGTTGCTGTGCTGAGGCTTGTGTTGTGACTCGTCTACAGTAGCCAAGCAGAGCTCATTTGGAGGTGGCTACTCTAACGTCAATGCAAAATGACCCGTGTTTTCATTCCCCTTACAGTAGTGTGAGGAAGAGCTAGCGTAATGAGCTATTGATTCCGTTGGGTTGTGAGAAAATCCTTTGTAGTGATTGAAAAAACTGACCTTACACTTAAACTGAGCCACCACTCCCGATCAATAGACATTACACCTTCCACAAACCCTGACACACAAATCGATCGCGGGGTATTATCAGGCCGTTGGCGAACACAGGAGATGCATGGGGAATAGGGAGGGACCACATCACTTAGTGCCTGTGTTAGATGGTAATGAGGATGCCTCAATTTAGGTTGGATGGAGAGGGGGAGGTAGTGTCACCTCTCTTCAAAGCCAGTTGATGGAAGGTTTGGGTGACACTAACCACATTTCCAGTTTTTATGCAAGTAAAGTCATTCCACATGCAAATAATTACGACAGCTGTGATGGAAACAGGACGTTTCGGTACAATTTTATAAATGCCGACAGATAATTTGTTCGTTCGACTTGGTGGGATCTTTATGTGTCTGTAAAATTAGTTATGCGAGAAATGGCGGTGGAAACGCCTTTATGTGCAAATGTTGGTGTGTGGTCCTCCCACTGTGACTCGGGAAACCATACATTTTAAATGAGGCTACAGATGAAATAAGTTATGGTGAACTTCACAGGGGGGTGAAAGTAATGCTTGATGCTCCTTTCCAATAAATGTTGAGGGTCTTATTCTGGTGAAATGATGATCGATGCTTGATTGGCATTTTGACAAATAAAAACATTCACATTCCCCTTCCTAATCTCATCCTGTAGACTAGCCTTCCCACAGAGCCCAACCACACTGTATCTGTGAGCTATTGGCTACAGCATGTGTCTAGACCAGAGCAGGCACATTTGTTAACGCAACATCAGCAGAGTTAAAAATGAGACGGAAACACATTCAACATTTGATTTTCATTCGGTACATGAAAACCTAAACATAAAGGTACATTTTGAATGCACTTTGTCATCACACGCTGATTTCTTTCTGCAACAAGTCAGTTTGGTGGAAACACCACTGGTGGGACAATGCACATATATTTCTTTATGCGGATTTTAGAATATTTGCATGAAAATCTGGCACCAATTGGATGGAAACCCAATTCCTGCCATAGATATTATGCTATGTTGATCTTTACTGACCATGACAAGCATCCAACTTGTAACGTCTGAATTTAGACTGAACTGTTGACTATTATGTTTGTCATAACAGGGTTACATGTATTTCAGTTCACATTGGGTTATGTCTTGGGACTTGTGACATATTTTCTAAATTCAGCAGCGGTGCGGATGGGGATTAGTTCAGTTAAATGTTTCATTATTAGGCCCTGAATTAATCTTGACTGGCCCTACTTGGGAAACAATAAATGGCACATTATATATACGGCAAAATGTGACATAGATGACCTCGTATAATAGAAATAAGTAAAAGCAATACAATCGACACTTGATTAGTTTACCATCCCTATGAATGTGCTGGTCCTTTCCCAAACAGGCATTTTCCTAGACACCTATGGAATCCCTAAACTGAGAGTATGACAGATGAATCTCCCCACCAGTTTAGGCCCTCAAAGACAGGCCTGATAAAAACAAGGGATGGCACACTTACAGGGTTATCACAGGCCTGTTGCCTTATCATGACAGGTGACAGAGTGGGGACGATCACCTGGATGTCTGCTCTCATTCTCCTACGTACGTTTTCAGGAAGTTAAGGAAGTTTTATCCAGGTGTTACTTTGTTGTTTTAGGTTCATTAGGTTGGTTCTAGGGATGTTAACGGTTAACTGTTAATCGATCAAACCTATTGGTTTATAGATTCATTTGCATAATTTTGTGGAATTAAATTGTCCTGTGTATTTCGTTAGATCATGTATCTTATTTATCAAACGTGCATAGCATTGAGAGCCTAGTTTGAGCGGAATAATTTCCCCTGTCTGACAGAAAACGCTGCAGGTCCTTGAACAACACTCCTTGAGCTTTGGGCCAGTAACCAAACAGTTTCCGGTTTGAATACCCGAGCCTACAAGCAGAAAAATCTGCCGAGGAAGGCACATAACCACACTTTGTGTAACATTTTTCTTCTGTTGAAGGAGAGGAGGACCAAAATGCAGCGTGGTTAGTGTTCAACATGTTTAATAAGGACAATAAACATGAACACTACAAAATACAAAACAACACATGTGAAAAACCAAAACAGTCCTATCTGGTACAAAGACAGAAGACAACCACCCACAAAACCCAACACAAAACAGGCTACCTAAATATGGTTCCCAATCAGAGACAATGACTAACACCTACCTCCGATTGAGAACCATATCAGGCCAAACATAGAAATATACCAACTAGACATACAACATACAACTCAGCTCACGTCCTGACCAACACTAAAACAAAGAAAACACAAAAGAACTATAGTCAGTACGTGACAATATTTTCCAGGAATCATTCTACTATGACTGACCCTGTTATATGCCCAATCATTGCGCAACAATTATAAATGCAATTGCATGTTGAAAACAGAGTTTTGATGGCCACAATTAAATAGAGGAGAATCCATGCTTTCTATTGCTACAACTTCTATTTCTCACCTCCTAATTGAAGTGCGTCCTCCATTCGAATGCATACAGTAGGCAACTGTAGGCAGGCTATCAGCACATCGCCCATCACTTTGCAATATGAGCTGGAAGCAGTGTGCATTTTGAGAACATATACTTAATAATTTGAAACATGAACGTTTTACTTCATATTATGAGGCATGTCTTACCTTGCTTCAAAGTAGCCTAGCCAAATCCGACCATTGAAACATTGAGGAAATTATTTTATAGGCTGTGGCTGTGAATACGGAGTTTTCCCCCCAACTCCGCCCCTCTGGAAAATTATTTCTCAAAGCTAAGGATCTTCACACACACATGATAGAACGGTCGGTGAACGTCTCCGGAATCGCTGAGCCGGAGGAGTGGTATTAATCCTGCTGTGTTAATTCATACATATACAGTGCCTTGCGAAAGTATTCGGCCCCCTTGAACTTTGCGACCTTTTGCCACATTTCAGGCTTCAAACATAAAGATATAAAACTGTATTTTTTTGTGAAGAATCAACAACAAGTGGGACACAATCATGAAGTGGAACGACATTTATTGGATATTTCAAACTTTTTTAACAAATCAAAAACTGAAAAATTGGGCGTTCAAAATTATTCAGCCCCTTTACTTTCAGTGCAGCAAACTCTCTCCAGAAGTTCAGTGAGGATCTCTGAATGATCCAATGTTGACCTAAATGACTAATGATGACAAATACAATCCACCTGTGTGTAATCAAGTCTCCGTATAAATGCACCTGCACTGTGATAGTCTCAGAGGTCCGTTAAAAGCGCAGAGAGCATCATGAAGAACAAGAAACACACCAGGCAGGTCCGAGATACTGTTGTGAAGAAGTTTAAAGCTCGATTTGGATACAAAAAGATTTCCCAAGCTTTAAACATCCCAAGGAGCACTGTGCAAGCGATAATATTGAAATGGAAGGAGTATCAGACCACTGCAAATCTACCAAGACCTGGCCGTCCCTCTAAACTTTCAGCTCATACAAGGAGAAGACTGATCAGAGATGCAGCCAAGAGGCCCATGATCACTCTGGATGAACTGCAGAGATCTACAGCTGAGGTGGGAGACTCTGTCCATAGGACAACAATCAGTCGTATATTGCACAAATCTGGCCTTTATGGAAGAGTGGCAAGAAGAAAGCCATTTCTTAAAGATATCCATAAAAAGTGTTGTTTAAAGTTTGCCACAAGCCACCTGGGAGACACACCAAACATGTGGAAGAAGGTGCTCTGGTCAGATGAAACCAAAATTGAACTTTTTGGCAACAATGCAAAACGTTATGTTTGGCGTAAAAGCAACACAGCTGAACACACCATCCCCACTGTCAAACATGGTGGTGGCAGCATCATGGTTTGGGCCTGCTTTTCTTCAGCAGGGACAGGGAAGATGGTTAAAATTGATGGGAAGGATGGAGCCAAATACAGGACCATTCTGGAAGAAAACCTGATGGAGTCTGCAAAAGACCTGAGACTGGGACGGAGATTTGTCTTCCAACAAGACAATGATCCAAAACATAAAGCAAAATCTACAATGGAATGGTTCAAAAATAAACATATCCAGGTGTTAGAATGGTCAAGTCAAAGTCCAGACCTGAATCCAATCGAGAATCTGTGGAAAGAACTGAAAACTGCTGTTCACAAATGCTCTCCATCCAACCTCACTGAGCTCGAGCTGTTTTGCAAGGAGGAATGGGAAAAAATGTCAGTCTCTCGATGTGCAAAACTGATAGAGACATACCCCAAGCGACTTACAGCTGTAATCGCAGCAAAAGGTGGCGCTACAAAGTATTAACTTAAGGGGGTTGAATAATTTTGCACGCCCAATTTTTCAGTTTTTGATTTGTTCAAAAAGTTTGAAATATCCAATAAATGTCGTTCCACTTCATGATTGTGTTCCATTTGTTGTTGATTCTTCACAAAAAAATACAGTTTTATATCTTTATGTTTGAAGCCTGAAATGTGGCAAAAGGTCGCAAAGTTCAAGGGGGCCGAATACTTTCGCAAGGCACTGTACCTCAGTGGCAGTATTCCTTGTGACCAGCAGGTCAAACAAATGACTAAAATGAAGTGACCAGAAAAAATACAATTTGTTTTCACAAATTGGGGTCATGACTCTCGAGTTGTTCAAAAACATTAAATAACAGTTTTGACTGCCTCAAATCAAATCACATTTTATATGTCACATGCTTCCTAAACAACAGGTGTAGACTAACAGTGAAATGCTTATTTACGGGCCATTAACAACAATGCAGCGTTTTGCTTGTGTTTTATATGCTTGCCTAAATAGCTGCATGTAACTCAGCAGGTAAGAAGAACATTACATCGCAAGACTGCCTTTTTGTGTCGAGCTTATGTTTGCAATACTGTTACAACAGACAACGTTTGTGCGGACGTGTCAATCATGTCGTTTGTGTGCATCTAAATAGCTGCATGTAGACTTTGCCTCCGGGCCACTCCCACAGACGTTAGCTTCTTTCTCCACAATTGGTCTGGATCTGAGGACCTCCCCAACTATTTATAGAACGCAAACACATTCTAACAGTTCTGATTGGTCCCAGAAACCGATGGGTTGGGCCAGAGCCAGAGGACACGTGAGTAAAGCGACATTTTGAAAATTCGTCATTGACTTTGATACTCTGATTTGTTAGAGGTAATCCAATAGCTAATGACTTTGTTTAGTACCACACCCCTCATTTTTGGCGTCACCACAAACACCACAAATATGGCAGTCTCAGCTTAAAGTATGTAACAAACAACGAGCAGCAGAAGAATTTAGTTTGAGTAATCAAGCAAATGTAGCCTAACTCCCCTCCTGAAAAAATAACATGAAATCGCGCTTACAAATTGCCAACTGAGGAATGCAATAGGTAAAGGAGTGGGCATTGGGAGGCAGCTACGTTTAAAAAAAATCCTGCACATGCGCAGATATCAAATCAAAGTTTATTGGTCGCGTACACACTTTTGCAGATGTTATCGTAGGTGCAGTGAAATGCTACTGTTTCTAGCTACAACAAATCTATGTATCTTTAGCTACGGCAAATCGGGTTCTAGAAAATCCAGAACAGCAGCCACTCTGTATTTTATCAAGACTTCCTTGTATGCCATTGAAACCAGCATTTCTTTCCTGTGCTATTTGATTTCATATCAATTTTCTTTCATTGTCCAGAAGCCAAAGGCACAATCCTAGTTATATTAGCAACTTGTCCTTGTTGTTGCATCTTTAAATGATCCTTTAAAAAAAAGTTTATAACAAAAATTAGAATCTCTGTCACACATGGAACCGCTCGCATCAGGTGCGCTGTTTAGAACAGTGTTTTTCCACAAACGCTGTTTTACATTGGCAGTTGCATGTTCAACAAAATAGCCCCTTTGGCTGTTAGAAAATATTCTTGCTATTGTTTCATGTTTCAAATGTCTGTTCCTTGTATGGATGCCTAGCATTTTATGTTGGTCATGTCTTTTTACTCTTTGGAAACAAAATTAGAGTTTGTTAATGAGGTCCCTAGAGTCGGCAGCAAAATTGACTGAAATTTGCATCCCTAGTTAGTTGTGAAAAACACAGCTTCTTAAATGCATCTGTTACGCATGTTAAATGACCTAAAACATAGTTTTAGGAGGAAATAACATACATATTCAAAATTAATTTTATATATACTTGTAGATTGTATATTATATTTCTGGTTCTTTCTGACCTTTTACCTCATTTGATGATTTTCCATTTAACTAAGTTAAATCACGGATGTTTATTAAAGTTGAATAAAGAGCAGGGATAATAGCAAGAGCAGTGATTAGGTGTTTAATTTTTTATCATCTTATTCAACTGTTAACATGCACCTGCAACAAAGATAACTCAGATGTGTGAGTGCCTTTTTTTAATATTCAATGCAAAGGTGGACATGAAATGTCAAACATGAACAGTGCCAAAGAGGTTAAAATGTATTTTTGCTGCATGGTCAACTGATAATGTCATATGCAATTTGTATTGAAATCCACCATAATGTTTATATAAAAGCTTATTGTTGAGTTCTGGTCATCTTTCTTAGGTCCAAGTGGACAACTCTTGAAGCTACTGTACTATATCTTTCTGCGTAGAGCTGGGCACACCAGATTTGTCACTTTGTGTATAATCAATCCACATCCACAACCATAGTTAAAATAATAGCCTTGTCGACCAGTACTCCTGTGCAGCAGTTGTACTGTATCTCTTCCCCTCTCAGACTTTGACCCTTAAAATAGAGTGATTTATGGAGATGAAACATTGTGAACAGAAAGTATTTTTATTTGATTGATTTAACCCTTATTTTACCGGGCAACTTGCCGAGAACAGGTTCTCATTTACAGCTACGACCTGGGGAATAAGGACGGGGGAGAGGAGGGGGGATGATTAGTTGACCATGATGGTATGAGGGCCAGATTGGGAATTTAGCCAGGACACCAGGGTTAACACCCCTACTCTTACAATAAGTGCCATGGGATCTTTAGTGACCACAGAGAGTCAGGACACCCGTATAACGTACCGTTCCAAAGACGGCACCCTATACAAGGCAATCATTGCCCTGGGGCATTTTAACCAGAGGAAAGGGTGCCTCCTACTGGCCCTCCAACACCACTTCCAGCAGCACCTGGTCTCAATAACAACTTTGAAACATTGTGATCAGAAAATAACAATAATTTGAGGATTTTTGTCATAATGGAATAAAATTCAAACATAAGAGAAGGTAGCCCCTTAACTGACACACTATGCCAGCATTTTGAATGAGAAAATAGCTTGACAAATCAATTTATGACTATGTGTTTTTACAATTTCTTTAATGCTAGGATACATTTACCATTGGTGACAGTCGTTGTACCTCAAGTCAACAAATAAAATGCTCTCGTCCCTCACCTTCTCTTTGTAAGGGACCCCTCTGAGAAAATGTTCTTCCTACCGTACTTTAAGGAAACAGAAAGAGAGGCAAAGATGGCCTTTAACAGCTCAAGTCACGTGCAGTGACTGAACAACGCTGTCGTTGTTGTTTATTCTTTCCATTTCCCCACTGAGCGTGTGTGGATGTAACTCCCAGAGTGTTTGGTGTGTGTGTCCCGTGGCAATATTTCAGAGTGTTTGACTGATGGCGCATTGAGGCGGGACAGATGGACGTGCGGTGACAGATTGCCTGTGCCAGGGCCTGACACAAAGCCATTCAGCCCATGGAAATTATAGATGCGGAAGCTAATTTTAAATTCCATTAACTAAATTAACGCCGTCAGAGCGTTAATTCACTAACTGGGACACAGTTGGTGGGTTAAGAAAACACCTGCGGTGACCTCTGTCCGCCTGTGTCTCGCAGCCCATCCACATACATTAAATAATGTTACTATACCATGATGGGTATTCATCATTAAGCATATGTAAGGCGACCGAGGACAAGAAGAGATAGTGTTCCCGAGATAGACGTTTAGGACGCCTTAGGACATAGTCGTTTTGCTGTAGGCGACACGTTTTTTGGTTGGACAGCTAGCCTCCATATACAGTATATCAGGTTTGATTGCTCCAGCTCTAATGGTGCATGGTATAAAGCAGGTGTTTCTCAATCCATTCTTGGGGTATAGGTCAGCCTACAGCTCTTCCTCTTACTGAAACAACACGTCTTCAAAACCCAAACTTTTCCATCCTATTCTCACCAGCACTGCAGGTTTGACAGAGTTGATGGCACGCCAACAGCAACCAAAAGATATGGGTGCTTGATCCCACTTAACCATAAACAGAGTATGAATTGTTACAATGTCTCTGCACAACAAAAACGCACCCCTTCCCAGGTCTATGATGGGCTACATCTGAGAAGGAGACAGAGAGGGGAAGATGAGTATCTTTCTGCTCAACTTTCATCACACCATGGATGATACGAATTTGAGCCTTTTCACACTACTGAGCAGAGCTAAGGAAAACCGAACTGAGCTGTACTGTACTGTACTGTGCTGGGCTGGTTTGTTTTGACAATAGGTAGAATGTAAAACTATGAAACAGTTATAGCTAATGAATTGAAGTACCATTGATCCTGAGTTTCAGTCTGCTTTTCCAAAACTTTCTCGGGTAGTCGGGTATTGATGCTCTCTCTCTCTCTCTCTCTGTTTCTCTCTCCCTCTGCCTTGGGACTCTATGCAAACCAGTTATCCAGTGCCTCATTATCCCACCAATCAATGGGCTCTCAGATGTTGATTGGTGTCTGTGACTTTGTTATCCAGTCCATGAAAATCCCCATTGGCTTCTGAGGTCGGTCCATGCATGCTAATCTATGATAGAGGAATAGCAAACTGGGTGGAAGTACATTGCAGACTATCAGCTTTGAACAGGACCTTATACTTTGCTACTTCTTGATAACACATAGGGGTCAAAGCAGCGTGTCTCAAACAAAACTGCAGATGGTGATTGAGTTAGTGTCTTTAGGATGTACTTTTTGACACAGCATATAAAGTCCTTATTAAGGAGTACTTATAGTCGAGTTATTCAAGAGCATAACCTGTATATTACATTGACTTGGAAGAGTAACTACATTCAACCTTGTGTTAAGGTCACACCCAGGCTGCTGATGTTTATTGATGTTGCTAATTTAGTTTCCATGATGAAGGGACAACCTCCTGTGCTCTGTAGACAGCTGACAGAGGGGCGGCACTGCATGACAAATGGCCGAGACAAAATGTCTGGCAGCTCTGTAATTACTCTCATCTTCTGCTGATTAAAAACAAATATGGCTACTTTAAAGCTAACTTGGGGGTTGATGTTACTCATACACTTGAGTAAATATTATTACAAGGGTATCCTTAAAGATGCACTCCGGGATCTTAAGCACAATAGATTTTGAACATAGTGCACACATTGCTAAATTCATATATTATAGGATTTGCAAAATCCGTAACATATCACACGAATTGGACGACTTGGTACACGACTTGAGAGTGCATCTGTAAAATGAAATGATAAAAACACAATGGTTTTAAATGGGCATAGCAATAATATACAATATACACCATTAACATAAAGCATAATAATATACACCATCATCATATTGCATAATAATATACACCATCACCATAAAGCATAATAATATACATCATCACCAAAAAACATAATAATATACACCATCACCATAAAGCATAATAATATACACCATCACCATAAAGCATAATAATATACACCATCACCATAAAACATAATAATATACACCATCACCACAAAGCAAAATAATATACACCATCACCATAAAGCATAGTAATATACACCATCACCACAAAGCATAATAATATGCACCATCATCATAAAGCATAGTAATATACACCATCACCATAAAGCATAATAATATGCACCATCACCACAAAGCATAATAATATACACCATCACCATAAAACATAATAATATACACCATCACCACAAAGCATAGTAATATACACCATCACCATAAAACATAGTAATATACACCATCACCATAAAACATAGTGATATACACCATCACCATAATAATATACACCATCACCACAAAGCATAATAATATACACCATCACCATAAAACATAGTAATATACACCATCACCATAAAGCATAATAATATACACCATCACCACAAAGCATAATAATATACACCATCACCATAAAACATAATAATATACACCATCACCACAAAGCATAGTAATATACACCATCACCATAAAACATAGTAATATACACCATCACCATAAAACATAGTGATATACACCATCACCATAATAATATACACCATCACCACAAAGCATAATAATATACACCATCACCACAAAGCATAATAATATACACCATCACCATAAAGCATAGACTCAAAATGTTACTGAGGCATTACCACCTACATGAGTATGCCCATGTATTTTATTGTACAAACAATTTTGTGTACATGACTTTGAGGGAGGTCACAGAACAATAACAAGGAGAAATGCATTCAGGAAATCAATGGCTCCATTGACACCGGCAGTATTATGCTACTGTGAATCTGTGGCATTTCATACATCACAGCAATCGATCATGCTGTCTCGGAATAGTGGTGGGTGGCTCGGTGGATGTTGAAGGAGCTCTCACTTCCTCCATAACCAATAAATATTCTATTGCAAAACAGCACTTTCAATGTATTTGTTTGAACTGTGTTTAAATACAGCCCTTGGGACAAAAAAGTTATTTTATAATTGCCTCCTTATATATTTTTACGATCAATAGCCAAGTCGTATCAACTGCTTTGCTATTTGTTTGCAGGTTGGCATTTATTGGGATGACTCACGTAGTGGAGGCAGCTCTGCAGGGTGATCACTAGCTGGCAAAGCAAATAAGTCACAAAATCAGATTTTAAACCTAACCGTAACCTTAAATAAAATGCTAATCACACTGCTAACCTTATGCCTAACCCTAACCCAAAATGAAGACCAGACAGCTAATTATTGTTTATCTTTTTTTATATATACAGTAACAGTTAAAAGTTTGGACATACCTACTCATTCAAGGGTTCTTTATTTATTTATTTTTTTCTACATCAAATCAAATCAAATTTATTTATATAGCCCTTCTTACATCAGCTGATATCTCAAAGTGCTGTACAGAATCCCAGCCAAAACCACCAAACAGCAAGCAATGCAGGTGTAGAAGCAAGGTGGCTTGGAAAAACTCCCTAGAATGGCCAAAACCTAGGAAGAAACCGAGAGAGGAACCAGAATATGAGCGGTGACCAGTCCTCTTCTGGCTGTGCCGGGTGGAGATTATAACATAACATGGTCAAGATGTTCAAATGTTCATAAATGACCAGCATGGTCAAATAATAATAATCACAGTAGTTGTTGAGGGTGCAACAAGTCAGAATCTCAGGAGTAAATGCCAGTTGGCTTTTCATAGCCGATCATTAAGAGTAACTCTACCGCTCCTGCTGTCTCTAGAGAGTTGAAAACAGCAGGTCTGGGACAGGTAGCACGTCCGGTGAACAGGTCAGGGTTCCATAGCCGCAGGCAGAACAGTTGAAACTGGAGCAGCAGCACGGCCAGGTGGACTGGGGACAGCAAGGAGTCGTCATGCCAGGTAGTCTTGAGGCATGGTCCTAGGGCTCAGGTCCTACGAGAGAGAGAAAGAAAGAAAGAGAGAAATAGAGAATTAGAGAGAGCATACTTAAATTCACACAGGACACCGGATAAGACAGGACAAATACTCCAGATATAACAGACTGACCCTAGCCCCCCGACACATAAACTACTGCAGCATAAATACTGGAGGCTGAGATAGGAGGGGTCAGGAGACATTGTGTCCCCATCTGATGATACACCCGGACAGGGCCAAACAGGCAGGATATAACCCCACCCACTTTGCCAAAGCATAGCCCCCACACCATTAGAAGGATATCTTCAACCACCAACTTACCATCCAAGACAAGGCCTAGTATAGCACACAAAGATCTCCGCCACGGCACAACCAAAGGGTCGGCGCCAACCCAGACAGGAAGACCACGTCAGTGACTCAACCCACTCAAGTGACGCACCCCTCATCGGGACGGCAATGGAAGAGCACCAGTAAGCCAGTGACTCAGCCCCTGTAATAGGGTTAGAGGCAGAGAATCCCAGTGGCGAGGAGGGAATCGGCCAGGCAGAGACAGCAAGGGCTGTATGTTGCTCCAGTGCCTTTCCGTTCACCTTCACACTCCTGGGCCAGACTACACTCAATCATAGGACCTATTGAAGAGATGAGTGTTCAATAAAGACTTAAAGGTTGAGACCGAGTCTGCGTCTCTCACATGGGTAGGCAGACCACTCCATAAAAATGGAGCTCCATAGGAGAAAGTCCTGCCTCCAGCTGTTTGCTTAGAAATTCTAGGGACAATTAGGAGGCCTGCGTCTTGTGGCCGCAGAGCACGTGTAGGTATGTATGGCAGGACCAAATCGGAAAGATAGGTACGAGCAAGCCCATGTAATGCTTTGTAGGTTAGCAGTAAAACCTTTAAATCAGCCCTTGCCAGGAAGCCAGTGTAGGGAGGCTAGCACTGGAGTAATATTATATATTTTGTGGGTTCTAGTCAGGATTCTAGCAGCCGTATTTAGCACTAACTGAAGTTTATTTAGTGCTTTATCCGGGTAGCCGGAAAGTAGAGCATTGCAGTAGTCTAACCTAGAAGTAACAAAAGCATGGATTCATTTTTCTGCATCATTTTTGGACAGAACATTTCAGATTTTTGCAATGTTACGTAGATGGAAAAAAGCTGTCCTTGAAACAGTTTTGATATGTTCGTCCAGAGTAACGCCGAAGTCCTTCACAGTTTTATTTGAGACGACTGTACAACCATCAAGATTAATTGTCAAATTCAACAGAAGATCTCTTTGTTTCTTGGGACCTAGAACAAGCATCTCTGTTTTGTCCTAGTTTAAAAGTAGAGAGTTTACAGCCATACACTTCATGATTTCTGGAACACAGGCTTCCAGCAAGGGCAATTTTGGGACTTCACCATGTTTCATTGAAATGTACAGCTGCGTGTCATCCGCATAGCAGTGAACATTATGTTTTCGAATGACATCCCCAAGAGATAAAATATATAGTGAAAACAATAGTGGTCCTAAAACGGAACCTTGAGAACCTTGTAGAATAATAGTGAAGATATCAAAACTATGAAATAACACATATGGAATCATGTATTAACCAAAAAAGTGTTAAGCAAATCAAAATACAGAATACTTAGATTCTTCAAAGTAGCCACCCTTTGCCTTGATGACAGCTTTGCACACTCTTGGCATACTCTCAACCAGCTTCACCTGGAATGCTTTTCCAACAGTCTTGAAGGAGTTCCCACATATGCTGAGCCTTTGTTAGCTGCTTTTCCTTCACTCTGTGGACCAACTCATCCCAAACCATCTCAATTGGGTTGAGGTCGGGTGATTGTGGAGGCCAGGTCATCTGATGAAGCACTCCATCACTCTCCTTCTTAGTCAAATAGCCCTTACACAAGCTGGAGGTGTGTTGGGTCGTTGTCCTGTTGAAAAACAAATAAAATTCCCACTATGCGCAAACCAAATGGGATGGCGTATCCCTGCAGAATGCTGTGGTAGCCATGCTGGTTAGCTGTGCCTTGAATTTTAAATAAATCACTGACAGTGTCACCATAAAAGCAACCCCACACCATCACACCTCCTTCTCCATGTTTTACGGTGGGAACCACACATGCAGAGATCCTCCATTCACCTACTATGCGTCGCACAAAGACACAGCGGTTGGAACCAAAAATCGCACATTTGGACTCATCAGACCAAAGGACATACGTAGACATACATACTTTTTAAAAAGAATATACCTTTATTATTATTCCCCGCAAACCCTACCGCCGATCCCCCAATTGGTGTAAACTAAAACACTTCTGCTTTTACCTTCAATTTATACATCTTACTCTTTTGATCTAAATTGCTTTTGTTTTATAGATGAGTACTGAATTGCATTGCCTCTAAATGCACATTTTAAAGTGTCCCATACAGTAAGGGGATCTGCTGTACCTAGTTATGTCTGAAAAAGTCAGTTATAAATTATTCTGTCCTAGTTCTAAACAATTTATCATCTAGTAGGCTTTAATAAAATGTCCAATATCCTCGCCTACGTGGAAATTCTGTAAGAGTAATATATATGCCAATTATGTGATGATCCGATCGCATTCTGTCCCCTATCAACACTTTTGGTGCCAGAGAGAATAGTATAAAAAAGTAGTCAAGGCGACTAGCTTGATTAAGCCTCCGCCATGTATATCTCACTAGGTCAGGGTATTTAAGACTCCATATCTCCACTAATTCCAATATATCCATGACATTCATGATTTCCTTAAGTGCCTGAGGGTGATAGTTTGTAGTGTGATTTGCTTTCCAGTCCATAGAGGTATTTAAGACCGTATTAAAATCTCCCACCACAATAATAGAGTCTAGTGTTGCTTGTAGAGTTGATAAATTCTCATACATATTTTCAAAGAAGCTTGGATCATCATTATTCGGACTGTATAGGTTAATAATAACCCATATATGTTTATTGTCCAATAACATATTTAAAATAATCCATCTACCTTGAGGATCTGTATGGACAATTTGCACATTTAGATCAAAATTATTGTTAATTAAAACCATCACCCCTTTTGAATTTCTTTGCCCATGGGAGAAGTATATCCCCCCCCCAGTTATTTTTCCACAAAACTTCATCTAAACCTGTTGAATGGGTTTCCTGTAAACAATATATATTATATTCCTTCTCTTTTAGCCAGGTAAATACGGATTGTCTTTTCTTATTATCTGCTAGGCCATTACAATTGTAACTGGCTTTACTTATTTCACCACCTATCATAATGAGACACAAGTTTCAATTATTTTTATCAAAATATATGTTTGTAAACGTACCATTAAAAAGTACCATGATGATTGAGTGTCTATAAAGCTGCACCATGATCTTTGCATTTATACTAAGTAAACCTCCAATTGGTCCCTACTATTCCACCCGCTAAAAGCCCTCCTCATCCCGAGTTGGGTTGTCATCCTAATCACGACAGACCACCCTCGACCCCCTGTATCCCATAACCCATAACCGACTGGGATCCATCCTTTGAAAAGAGCACACAGTGCCATTTACCGAATTGAAGTAGATTAACTGCCAAATGCATTTCCATCGCCCTCACCTCGATTTGTATTACATATAGCTGTGGATCATCCTCCCATCTCTTCATTGGTTTATAGAAGCAGGTACCCATGTGCCATCTCCTCATTGGTTATACCCACGTGGGTGATTGAAAGACAAACTCTGTTGCCGGTCGGTGTAGTAATACTATGAAAGTTTAGACGCCAATCACCATATAAGTTCAAAGATGAAAAAGCCTGGAAGGAGGAGAGTTTACTAGAAACGATTCGGTTAACCGTTTTATGTGTGGATTAATTGTCGGAGTAGAGGACCTTGTGCATTTCAGGTAAAATAACAACTCAATGTTTATATCCCAGGACAAATTAGCTAGCAACAGCAAGCTAGCTAAATAGGACAAATTAGCTAGCAAGTGCAAGCTAACTACCTAAAATGCCATAAATGTTTAATACTTTTCGACCTGTTCCCAAATTAATGTAATTGGTTCAGTGTTTGTTCTGATCTTTTAACCTGCGTGTCGTGATCACGTTTGGTGTAGGGGACAAAATACATTTATGCACGATGGCGCACAATGGCACACACTCGCAGCCGGTTTGGGTTCCGTGTAAGACAGCGCTACTGGGAGACAGGACGGACAGCTGATCGTCCTCGCAGTGTCAGGCCACATGTAACAACACCTGCACAGGATCGGTACATCCGAACATCACACCTGCGGGACAGGTACAGATGGCAACAACAACTGCCTGAGTTACACCAAGAATGCACAATTCCTCCATCAGTGCTCCGACTGTCTGCAATAGGCTGAGAGATGCTGGACTGAGGGCTTGTAGGCCTGTTGTAAGGCAGGTCCTCACCAGACATCACCTGCAACAACGTCGCCAGACAGGACTGGCAAAAAGTGCTCTTCACTGACGAGTCATGGTTTTGTCTCACCAGAAGTGATGGTCGGATTTGCGTTTATCGTCGAAAGAATGAGCGTTACACCGAGGCCTGTACTCTGGAGCACGATCGATTTGGAGGTGGAGGGTCCGTCATGGTCTGGGGCGGTGTGTCACAGCATCATCGGACTGAGCTTGCTGTCATTGCAGGGGAAACATCCTCCTCCCTCATGTGGTATCCTTCCTGCAGGCTCATCCTGAAATTACCCTCTAGCATTACAATCCCACCAGCCATACAGCCCATTCTGTGCGTGATTTGCTGCAAGACAGGAATGTCAGTGTTTTTCTATGGCCAGCGGAGAGCCCGGATCTCAATCCCATTGAGCACGTCTGGGACCTGTTGGATCTGAGGGTGAGGGCTATTCCCCCCAGAAATGTCCGGGAACTTATCGCAGCTTGTGGCCACACCAGATACTGACTGGTACTTTACATTTTGTCCCCCCCCCCTCTGTTCATGGACACATTATTCGATTTCTGTTAGTCACATGTCTGTGGAACTTCTTCAGTTTATGTCTCAGTTGTTGAATCTTATGTTCATACAAATATTTACACATTAAGTTTGCTGAAAATAAATGCAGTAGACAATGAGAGGGCATTTCTTATTTGCTGAGTTTATGTAAACATGAACTACTTCATGAATGTGGCTACTTAAGTGGTTATCAAGACTTTGTATTTAAAGTTCAGTTTCAAGTGAAATATGTACATCACTCCTCTGAGGGCTAGGTGATCCTTTGATATGGTTCTTTTTGATGTATAATTACCATCAAATTAGCTAATGATATCCTGGTATTGAAACACTGCTAAAGCAAAACTGTAGTTAAGTTAACTCATCAAAGGGCAAGTCACTTTGGTAATATACTTAGTGTTTGCTGCCTGTTGCTATATGTGACTCATTTCAGGAAACTAGGTGTATGTCGCGGGTTACTACCTCACAGGAGAGCCATTTGAACGTAACCTAAAAAAAAATATCATTTTTTTGGGCAGAAATGACTTCTGGAACATGTGAACATGTGCCTTAATACCAGACTTGTATGCCATCTGTAAATATGAATACAATTGTTAAATTACGAGCCTAGTTTATTTAGCCACTGAAAAAGTCAGCAACCTTCCCGCTAGCCATGACTGGTTGAGAAAATGAGTGGTCTGGACATGCTGAGAGATGAGTTCAGATTGGTCTGCCATATAGCACGCTTCTGGCTATATGAGCTGGTCAGTATGTGTAGCTAATCCTATCTAACGCAGCTTTTTTTTTAAATGTATCGCGTAGTAGAACTGCATAAGTGTTGCTCTCCACTTTCTGGAGGACCAAGTTTTGAAATCAGTGGAATTAGAGTATGATAGCTAAGGAGATGGAGAAAACGCCTGTCTCCAGATTAAATCTTTAAACTAAGGGCAACCATGGCATCCATGACAGAGAGATGCATCCATCCATGATGTATATGGGTAAGATAGTCTAGCTAGTTACATTTTCAGATATTACACATTTCTAATTTTGACAGAAAGTCGGTATCATTTCAAGTTAGTGTACGGTTAGCTAGCTAGCTAACATTATTTGTCTGGTTCGCTAGCTAACGTTACATGTATGATCTTATTATTCGTATCTCAGAGCCATTTGCTTTGCTAGTTATTGTCATGTACTGTCATGTTGTCTTGTCTCTGTCCTTTCCCTTCACCCTGTCTCCCTCTGCTGGTCGTGTTAGGTTACCTTTTCTCCCCCGCTTTCCCCCAGCTGTCCCTTGTCTCCTCTAACTACCCATTCACCCCGTTCCCCACCTGTTCCCTTTTTTCCCTCTGATTAGGTCCCAATATCTCTCTCTGTTTCTGCTCCTGTCCTTGTCGGATTCTTGTTTGTTTGTGTCATTCATGCCTGAACCAGACTGTCGTCATGTTTGCTGTAACCTTGTCCTGTCCTGTCGGAATCTGCCGGTCCATCTGAGCCTACCTATGTTTGGTAATTAAAGAAGCTCTGTTTAAGTTGATTCGCTTTTGGGTCCTCATTCACGCACCGTAACAGAAGAATCCGACCAAGAATGGACCCAGCGACTTCGGATCCTCTCCACTCAGCCGTCGAGATCCAGGGAGCGATGCTAGGCAGACACAAGCAGGAATTGTCTGCTGCTCGACATGCCGTTGAGACCCTGGCCACCCAAGTCTCCAACCTCACAGAACAGGTTCACCATCTCCGCCTCGATCCACCGGCCACTTCCAGGGCTTTCGAATCTCCGGAGCCCAGAATCAATAACCCGCCGTGTTACTCTGGGGAGCCCACTGAATGCCGCTCGTTCCTCACCCAGTGTGATATTGTGTTTTCTCTCCAGCCCAACACTTACTCCAGGAGCACTGCTCGTGTCGCCTACGTCATATCTCTCCTTATTGGACGGGCTCGTGAGTGGGGCACGGCAATCTGGGAGGCAAGGGCTGAGTGTACTAACCAGTATCAAGACTTTAAGGAGGAGATGATACGGGTTTTTGATCGATCTGTTTTTGGGGAGGAGGCTTCCAGGGCCCTGTCTTCCCTATGTCAAGGCAATCGATCCATAACAGACTACTCTATTGAGTTTCGCACTCTTGCTGTCTCCAGTGGCTGGAACGAGCCGGCCTTGCTCGCTCGTCTTCTGGAGGGTTTCCGCGCAGAGGTAAAGGATGAGATTCTCTCCCGGGAGGTTCCTTCCAGCGTGGATTCCTTGATTGAACTCGCTATTCGCATTGAGCGACGGGTTGATCTTCGTCACCGAGCTCGTGGAAAGGAGCTCGCGCTCTCCGTCGCCTCCCTCTCCGCATCACTACCATCTTCCTCTGCCGGCTCGGGTGCTGAGCCCATGCAGCTGGGAGGTATCCGCATCTCGACTGAGGAGAGGGAACGGAGAATCACCAACCGCCTCTGTCTCTATTGCGGTTCCGCTGGTCATTTTGTCACTTCATGTCCAGTAAAAGGCCAGAGCTCGTCAGTAAGCGGAGGGCTACTGGTGAGCGCTACTACTCCTGTCTCTCCTTCAAGATCCTGCACTACCTTGTCGGTCCATCTACGCTGGACCGGTTCGTCAGCTTCCTGCAGTGCCTTAATAGACTCTGGGGCGGAGGGCTGTTTTATGGACGAGACCTGGGCTCGGGAACATGACATTCCTCTCAGACAGTTAAAGGAGCCCACGGCCTTGTTCGCCCTGGATGGTAGTCCTCTCCCCAGGATTCAGCGTGAGACGCTACCTTTAACCCTCACTGTTTCTGGTAATCATAGTGAAACCATTTCTTTTTTTTTTTTTTTTTTTTTTTTTTTTTTTTCTTTTTTTTTTTTTTTTTTTTTTTTTTCACTCGTCCCCCTCCCTGATGCGCACGAGATGGTAAGCGTTACGAAGGTCCAACTTAGTGAAAAACCTGGCTCCCTGCAGGATCTCGAAGGCTGAAGACATAAGAGGAAGCGGATAACGATTCTTCACTGTTATGTCATTCAGCCCTCGATAATCTATGCAGGGGCGCAGAGACCCGTCCTTCTTCTTGACAAAAAAAAACCCCGCTCCGGCGGGAGAGGAGGAGGGCTGAGTGTACTAACCAGTATCAAGACTTTAAGGAGGAGATGATACGGGTTTTTGATCGATCTGTTTTTGGGGAGGAGGCTTCCAGGGCCCTGTCTTCCCTATGTCAAGGCAATCGATCCATAACAGACTACTCTATTGAGTTTCGCACTCTTGCTGTCTCCAGTGGCTGGAACGAGCCGGCCTTGCTCGCTCGTCTTCTGGAGGGTTTCCGCGCAGAGGTAAAGGATGAGATTCTCTCCCGGGAGGTTCCTTCCAGCGTGGATTCCTTGATTGAACTCGCTATTCGCATTGAGCGACGGGTTGATCTTCGTCACCGAGCTCGTGGAAAGGAGCTCGCGCTCTCCGTCGCCTCCCTCTCCGCATCACTACCATCTTCCTCTGCCGGCTCGGGTGCTGAGCCCATGCAGCTGGGAGGTATCCGCATCTCGACTGAGGAGAGGGAACGGAGAATCACCAACCGCCTCTGTCTCTATTGCGGTTCCGCTGGTCATTTTGTCACTTCATGTCCAGTAAAAGGCCAGAGCTCGTCAGTAAGCGGAGGGCTACTGGTGAGCGCTACTACTCCTGTCTCTCCTTCAAGATCCTGCACTACCTTGTCGGTCCATCTACGCTGGACCGGTTCGTCAGCTTCCTGCAGTGCCTTAATAGACTCTGGGGCGGAGGGCTGTTTTATGGACGAGACCTGGGCTCGGGAACATGACATTCCTCTCAGACAGTTAAAGGAGCCCACGGCCTTGTTCGCCCTGGATGGTAGTCCTCTCCCCAGGATTCAGCGTGAGACGCTACCTTTAACCCTCACTGTTTCTGGTAATCATAGTGAAACCATTTCTTTTTTAATTTTTCGTTCACCTTTTACACCTGTTGTTTTGGGCCATCCCTGGCTAGTTTGTCATAATCCTTCCATTAATTGGTCTAGTAATTCTATCCTCTCCTGGAACGTCTCTTGTCATGTGAAATGTTTAATGTCTGCTATCCCTCCTGTTTCCTCTGTCTCTTCTTCACAGGAGGAGCCTGGTGATTTGACAGGGGTGCCGGAGGAATATCACGATCTGCGCACGGTGTTCAGTCGGTCCAGGGCCACCTCTCTTCCTCCACACCGGTCGTATGATTGTAGTATTGATCTCCTTCCGGGAACCACCCCCCCCCGGGGTAGACTATACTCTCTGTCGGCTCCCGAACGTAAGGCTCTCGAAGATTATTTGTCTGTAGCTCTTGACGCCGGTACCAGCGTCCCCTCCGCTCAGGCTTTTGTCCAACGTTGCGAGCGCACCTGGAAGAGGGTCAGGTCTGCACTTTGCCGTTATAGGGCGCAGACTGTGAGAGCTGCTAATAAGCGTAGAACTAAGAGCCCTAGATATTGTCGCGGTCAGAGAGTTTGGCTCTCCACTCAGAACCTTCCCCTTAAGACGGCTTCTCGCAAGTTGACCCCGCGGTTCATTGGTCCATTCCGTATCTCTCAGGTCATTAATCCTGTCGCAGTGCGACTTCTTCTTCCGCGATATCTTCGTCGCGTCCACCCGGTCTTCCATGTCTCCTGTGTTAAGCCCGTTCTTCGCGCCCCCGCTCGTCTTCCCCCCCCCCCCCCCATCCTTGTCGAGGGCGCACCTATCTACAGGGTCCGTAAAATCTTGGACATGCGTCCTCGGGGCCGTGGTCATCAGTACCTAGTTGACTGGGAGGGGTACGGTCCTGAGGAGAGGAGTTGGGTTCCCTCTCGGGACGTGCTGGACCGTGCGCTGATTGATGATTTCCTCCGTTGCCGCCAGGTTTCCTCCTCGAGTGCGCCAGGAGGCGCTCGGTGAGTGGGGGGGTACTGTCATGTACTGTCATGTTGTCTTGTCTCTGTCCTTTCCCTTCACCCTGTCTCCCTCTGCTGGTCGTGTTAGGTTACCTTTTCTCCCCCGCTTTCCCCCAGCTGTCCCTTGTCTCCTCTAACTACCCATTCACCCCGTTCCCCACCTGTTCCCTTTTTTCCCTCTGATTAGGTCCCAATATCTCTCTCTGTTTCTGCTCCTGTCCTTGTCGGATTCTTGTTTGTTTGTGTCATTCATGCCTGAACCAGACTGTCGTCATGTTTGCTGTAACCTTGTCCTGTCCTGTCGGAATCTGCCGGTCCATCTGAGCCTACCTATGTTTGGTAATTAAAGAAGCTCTGTTTAAGTTGATTCGCTTTTGGGTCCTCATTCACGCACCGTAACAGTTATAGCATAATGTTAGCTATCTTACATTGAACCTGGTTGGTTAGCTACCTGCAGATTCATGCAGGGTAGTAATGTCATCAGTTGGGATTATGTTTCATTGTTTACCTAGCTAGGTAGCTACATGTCTTAACAAAAGACTCCACTATGCAAGTAAACATTTCAATAGAATGTCACTGCGACAACTGTTGATAGACATAGCTGGTAAATTCGCTCTGGCTATCTACTCAGATTTCAGAGTACTCTCGTCTCAGTGTGCCAGAGCGCAGGATAACTGACAAATTTAGGAACGCTCAACACCTGTTGAATATGGCAGTTGTCAGTAACCGTTGCAAAAAAAAGCATAACTTGTTGCCAGCAGCACAGTTGCAGTGGATAACATAAAAACAGCCTAACCAGCTCTGCTAGGGCGAGAAAAATGGTCAGTGAGCTGTTCATTTGTGTCTGGAAGTAGCTAGCATGCTAGCCAATGTTAGCCAGTTACAGTGGCTTGCGAAAGTATTCACCCCCCTTGGCATTTTTCCTATTTTGTTGAGTTACAACCTGGAATTAAAATTGATTTTTTGGGGGGTGGGGGGTTGTATCATTTGATTTACACAACAGCAATTACAGCTGCAAGTCTCTTGGGGTATGTCTCTATAAGCTTGGTACATCTAGCCATTGGGATTTCTTCCCAGTCTTCAAGGCAAAACTGCACCAGCTCCTTCAAGTTGGATGGGTTCCGCTGGTGTACAGCAATCTTTAAGTCATACCACAGATTCTCAATTGGATTGAGGTCTGGGCTTTGATTAGGCCATTCCATGTTTCCCCTTAAACCACTTGAGTGTTGCTTTAGCAGTATGCTTAGGGTCATTGTCCTGCTGGAAGGTGAACCTCCGTCCCATCTCAAATCTCTGAAAGACTGAAACAGGTTTCCCTCAAGAATTTCCCTGTATTTAACACCATCCATCATTCTTTCAATTCTGATCAGTTTCCCAGTCCCTGCCGATGAAAAACATCCCCACAGCATGGTGTTCTCAACATGATTAGAGGTGTTGGGTTTGCAGCAGCGTTTTCCTTTATGACCAGAAAGCTACATTTTCGTCTTATCTGACCAGAGTACCTTCTTCCATATATTTGGGGAGTCTCTGGGCACTCTTCTGTAAAGCCCAGCTCTGTGGACTGTATGGCTTAAAGTGGTCCTATGGACAGATACTCCAATCTCCGCTGTGGAGCCTTGCAGCTCCTTCAGGGTTATCTTTTGTCTCTTTGTTGCCTCTCTGCTTAATGCCCTCCTTGCCTGATCCGTGAGTTTTGGTGGGCAGCCCTCTCTTGGCAGGTTTGTTGTGGTGCCGTATTTTTTCAATTTTTTAATCATGGATTTAATGGTGCTCTGTGGGATGTTCAGCATAGCCTGAAGGTACTGTAGGGAGGGGCAGTTCCTCTTGCTGCTCTTGCTGCCCCCCTCTTGCTGCTCCTTAGGCAAGTACTATGGTCTTGTAGTGGATGTCAGGTTCCACTGGAAGGCAGTAGAGTGTGCGTAGAAGTGGGGTGACATGGCAGAACTTGGGAAGACTGAACACCATGCGGGCTGCAGTGTTCTGGAAAATTTGCAGGGGTTTGGTGGCATAAGCAGGGAGCCCAGCTAACAGCGAGTTGCAGTAGTCCAGACAGGAAATGACAAGTGCCTGGATTAGGACATGCACTGCTTCCTGTGTGAGTTAGAATCGTACTCTTCAGATGTTGTAGAGCATGAACCTGCAGGAGCGAGTCACTGCTTCGATGTTTTCAGAAAATTAAATGGTGTTGTCCAAGGTCACGCCAAGGTTCTTTGCACTCTGGGAGGGGGACACCGTGGAGTTGCCAACCCTGATGGGGAGGTTTTTGAGCGGGCAGGTATTTGCTGGGAGGAAGAGCAGTTACATCTTGTTGAGGTTGAGCTTGAGGTAGTGGACCGACATCCAAGCTGATATATGTACTAGGCATGCAGAGATACGTGTCGCCACCAGGGTGTCAGAAGGGGAAAGGAGAAAAGTAATTGAGTGTCATCCGCACAGCAATGTTAGGAGAGACCATGTGAGAATATGATGGAGCCGAGTGACTTGGTGTATAGAGAGAAGAGGTATTATAACCGAGCTGACCCTGGGGGACACTAGGCTTGAGAGTAAGCGAACTTGGTGTTCTTGACCGCAGATCGACAGTTCCAAATGCTGCCAGAGTCCAGGAATTCCACATTGGTTTTGTGCGCAGGGTACACTAAATTAGAAGCATTGCAGACAAGGGCTGGGGAGCCTAGGTAAAGCCTATAAAGAGAGGAGTGAACTAGGATAGAAAACACACACATAGTTGTGAAAGCTACAAAAGAGCAAAATTAGATCAGCAGAACCAGGTTTTACTTTTTGCGACGAGACCGCTGCTCATAGCTGCCGCAGAGAAAACAGGGGAGGCTAAAATACTCAAATGAATTGCTAATTACCTTGCAAAGGTGAAAAGCACACCTCCTGCTACTATTTGCTGATTGCCTAGTAGAGGAGAAACCACTCCCCCTCCAATACAGCCACTGATTGCAAAAACAGTCACAAATTGCCCTGCCCCTTAATCCTTGTTGATGTGTCAACAATCATCTGCAAGTTAATAGCAGTCAGCAGTTCATACACCAAGTAGTCTACTGGGAAGACAGGCAGCACTGACAGTAGATGGTCCTAGCTAGCAAAAAGACAATACTAAACAACAACGAAAGTTATTCTTATCACTCCTGGAGATATCAGTTGTCCACTAGCTATAGAATGAAGCACTCTTCCCTGTGTCTGACACAACAGACTCCCAGCTTCATCTCTGACAACGGAAGGAGTATCTAACAGAGAAGAATGAGTGCTCAGCTTATCAGGTAATATATATCATGTGGAGGAAGTGTTGGTAATTGCGCTGGGCTTTCATTTTGACCCTCTTTGCCACAGAGCTTTCACAGGGGTGCCCAAAAGATTGTCTTCTGGTCATCACCTCAGGCCTGCTCATAGAATTTAAAAACTATGGGTGGAATCCTCATAGTACTATTAAGTGGCCTCCTTTCCTATGTTACAAAGATTTGGAGGAGATACACATCTCATTGTCATAGCACTATGATTGTCATTTTATTATCCGAAGGCATTATATTGCTCTTAATAAGTATAATAAAGATACACTCTGCACCATGCTTTAATAATTGTTCATGCCCAGTAGTCACTGATGTCTCTAGAAGTAACGATGTAGACTAAATGAACACTACACACACAGTATTTCACAAATTCAATATTTTCATTATGCATGATTTTCTTCTTACATATATTCCCTCTTTAGCTACCTTGATGATCTTACCGGAGCTGGATGTGTCAATGTCAACTAACCTTAAGAAAAAAATTGTTAACTTAACTAAAGTTACTTTGAAAAAGTACTTCACTACGTCCTAAATACTTTGTGATATATTATCATATCAAAATCTGAAATGTCATAGACCAAAAATTAGCAAGAACAGATCACTCCGGAGTCAGATGCTAACAACATCTGTAATTGAGCCTATTTGTTTTCTTGAACATCTTACCGTGATTCTTTAAACCACCATGTGAAACAGTAAATCCGACACCCATGAAAGTTAGCCTTAAACCACTATCCTCAGGGCAGGATTATAGACTGTAGTCATATTGTCCTCAGAGCATCATTGTAGTGGTCTGAAAATGCTGTCAGAGCAACTTTAAATACAGTGGACTAACATGGCTTTTAAGGCACATGTTTTTGGTTAACTTACGTTTTCACATACTGTAACTGTGAAATAAATGTTTGGTGATTTGTGAATACTTTGTAGTCATGTTAATCTCATTGTACTGTCACTACATCCGTATGGCCTTACAACACTGCATTTGTGTATAAAGGAAGAACTCAATATGTAATTCCATTATGTTTTTATTTAACCTTTATTTAGTGTATCACTAATGCTTTATTTTATTTCAGCTTTATTTAAACAGGGGAGACACATCAGTCTGTACGATGTTATCCTGATGTTCCTGTTTTAGGAGCAGCACGAGAAAAAGAGGAGCATGGCTGCTCTTAAAATAAATTTGTATCAACTTGATTATACTGGTGTTAGACAAGTTGGAGTCAACTGGGTATTCTGCTGCTCTAAGAGCATAACTATACTATCTTGATGTTGCTGTTCTAGGAGCAGTATAGCCGCTGGAAGTAGGGGTGCTGAGGGTGCTGCAGCATCCCCTGAAAAATCTGTATTGTAAGAAAACATGAATATATACAGTTCCAGTCAAAAAATCAATATTTTTACATTGTAGAATAATAGCGAAAACATCAAAACTATGAAATAACTAATCACGACTCAGGATTTGAACCAAATTCAGACACGATAGGCGGATAGTACAGTTCTCAGATGATTTATTAGAAACACGGGGCAGGCAAAGGGCAGGTCGAGGGCAGGCAGATATTCATGATCATGTCAGAGTCAGGCAGGTACAGGATGGCAGGCAGGCTCGGGGTCAGGGCAGGCAGAATGGTCAGAACCGGGAAAAACTAGGAAACAGAACTAGAGAAACAGGAAGGCAGGAAAGAACGCTGGTAAGACCTGACAAGACAAAACGAACTGGCAACAGACAAACAGGGAACACAGGTATAAATACACAGGGGATAATGGGAAGATGGGCGACACCTGGAGGGGGGTGGAGACAAGCAAAAAGACAAAGTGAAATATATCAGGGTGTGAAAATAACACAAAATAACACATGGAAACATGTAGTAACCAAAAAATATTTTATATTTGAGATTCTTCAAAGTAGCCACCCTTTGACTAGATGACAGCTATGCACACTCTTGGCATTCTCTCAACCAGCTTCATGATGCAGTCACCTGGAATGCATTTCAATTAACAGGTGTTGTAGCGATGTGCGCTGAGAGTCAGGAAGCAAGTTCAGGGAGTGAGTGTTTTAATAAATAAAACAAAGACGAAACACAAATAATGCACCGACATGAAAAAAGAGTCAAGAACACATGAGGAAAGAACCAAGGGGAGTGACAGATAATCAAGGGGATGAAGGAGTCCATGTGAGTGTCAAGAGGCGCAGGTTTGAGACGATGGTGACAGGTGTGCGGGATAATCAGCAGCCTGATGACCTAGATGGAGTATACGTGACAGGTGTGCATTGTTAAAAGTTCATTTGAGCCAATCAGTTGTGCTGTGACAAGGTAGGGGTTGTATACAGAATGTTGCCCTATTTGGTAAAAGACCAAGTCCATATTATTGCAAGAACAGCTCATATAAGCAAAGAGAAACGACAATCCATCATTACTTTGAGACATGAAGGTCAGTCAATGCTGAACATTTCAAGAACTTTAAAAGTTTCTTCAAGTGCAGTCACAAAAATCATCAAGTGATATGTTGAAACTGGCTCCCATGAGGGACCGCCACAGGAAAGGAAATTTCAGCCCAAATAAATGCTTCAGAGTTCAAGTAACAGACACATCTCAACATAAACTGTTCAGAGGAGACTGCGTGAATCAGCCCTTCATGGTCAAATTGCTGCAAAAAAAACACTACTAAAGGACAACAATAAAAGAAGAGACTCGCTTGGGCAAAGAAACACGAGCAATGGACATTAGAACGGTGGAAATCTGTTATTTAGTCCGATGAGTCCAAATTTAGTGTAGTTCCCCCCGTGAAGCATGGAGGAGGAGTAACACACATGGAATCATGTAGTAACCAAAAACGTG